>NC_142009.1:135103495-135403495 GCF_049901735.1 Notechis scutatus | reverse complement strand
CTTTTCTTAATGCCTGGCTCCGTTCCTAGCCACTTCTATGAGGTAACAGATTGATAGGTATATCAGCAAAGCTATTTCCTAGCTTCCCCTCCTTACATGTTTCTAGTGGGTGATAGTTAAATAATATGTCATGGCCCTATTTATGGGCTTAGTCTAATTTCAATGAAAAATAGTAGAATCAAACAAAACTGAAAGTGGTTGAACACAGGATTTTGTTTCTAATGACAATGTTTTAGGTCAAGTTTGAGCTAAGTGCCATTTTAAGCTATATCAAGCTGGATAGCCCAGTTCCTCAGCTTTCTAACTCAGCTGGCTGAAATTTGGTTCAGAAGAAATGTTATCTTGGGAGATACTCCCCCCACCCAACTCCAAATGTATTTATTTCTAGAATTTAGAAGACTTTTTTTTCCAGATAACTTAATAGTAAGCATGGGGATGCAGAGGGCTGGAACATCTTCACGTCAGACTTTATACATGTTTCCTTTTAAAATAGGCATCCATAATGTATACATTGAGTTACTAAGGCAACCCAAAATACATCAAAATATCTGATCTAGTGAGAGACACTGCTAGAATCATAAGCACTGAAACCAAAGAGGCTGTGGCTGAACTCATGGATTCAGTTGCCATTTCCATCTAAGATATTTCTTTGGGCCATTAGAGTATGTATGTATGTATGTATGTATGTATGTATGTATGTATGTATGTATATGTATGTATATAAATATATACATACAACTATACCAAGGCATTCTGCACACTCAAGATTTTAAAGAACAGAATTCATACTTCAATCATCTTTACCCTTCTTTAAACAGGAAGACAAAAGGAAAATCCAGGGTTTAAGACATAAGACATAAGACATAAGAATTTATTTGTCATTACACTCGCAAGCGGGTGCAACGAAATGAGGTGCTCTTCCACAAAGTAAAAACTGGACAAACACCACTAAAAAGAAAAAAAATTAAACTAAACACAACCAACCATACAATCATCTCTATGCAATTTAAAAATGTAAATACCCCATTACTCTCAGCCATTTAATTCCACAAAAATCTTATGACCCTGCATTCAAACTCAAAACTGCACTTGGATAAAAACTGTTCTTAGCACCTTTTATATAATTATGCTGATTTAAACAAAATGAATGGTGATAGTGAAAACCAGCTTATTAACATAAGGTAATGCTTATTTCTCTAACCTTGGTAATGGAATCTACCCAACTCCCTTTAACTTGCGATCCATAGGCTTTTCTTTATATGACCACAATCCCTATCAATTCTCTTGTCAACATGCAATAATCAAAAGGTTTGTAATACTCTTTCTAGTTTTTAAATTGTAATTTAATTTGCCCAGAGTCTTCAGGAAACCTCTACATTGTATAAATAAACTAAAATAAATATTGTTTGAAATTGGCCAGTATGCATAGCTATGCTGCTTCTCCTTTGTTAATGTCCCTATCCAGCTTTTATGTTTAAATAAAACTACATTCTCCAACTATCCAAACAGATTTGCCTACCGTGTGAACATATCTTCATTGTGATGTGTAGATATCCCTTGAGAAACAGCAATTGTAAGCCTCATGCAAATTGTGTGGTCCACATGGTAGAATTTACACAATCCAGGATGACATAACAAAGAAAAAAATAGGCTATGAAATCAGTTTTCTACTGTAGAGTAACACCTCTGCTTTTCCTGTGATACACTGGTATAAATTTATATTTGTCAGGTTTAAAGCTGCCCAATCATCTTTGAAGAATCTCTGGAAAAAGCAGCTTTAAAAAAGAGTTGCTTTTCTAAGAAACCAGTATGTAGTATATTAACAGACTGTAAGAATGAAAATGCCTTGAAGGTGAAAAAGTGTTCCAAGCAAGTGTTTTCACAGATAAGTCTTTAATTAAAGCAGACTGTCAGGGTATCCAAGAGAATGGAGCATGAGCTATGCATTTGGCACTTGGTTTTTACACATTACACAACATTGTCAGCTAGTTTAGATTAGAAGCATACTTTTGCTATGCTGGTGTAATTACCTCATTATATTTCTGAAACTTACTCTGTGTCATGTGGCCCAATGTGACCTTCAGATAAAATAACTCAGGGCATTGCCAGATTTGTTTTCAGGTTTCAATGGGAAAGAAATTAATCTTCTCCTGATCAATCAACAGCATCACTAGGCACTTTCCATCACAGGTTCTGGCTCCTTCCTATGGCAGATTTCTGCAAAAGAGAAATTGTAGGTTACTTTGGTTCTTGTGAAGATTTGAAGTTATGTCATAGAGCATTTAAACTTTCTTTTCCTCCTCCAGGATATGTAGATCTGGGGTCCACAACCCATGAGCCATGGACCAGTACCAATCTATGGTCTGTAAGAGACGTGGCACAGAGGTTAGAATGTAGTATTGCATGCTAACTCTGCTCACTGCCAGGAATTTGATTCCTTTGATCATGACCTGCCCAAGGTTGACTCAGCCTTCCATCCTTCCAAAATGGGTAAAATGGGGACCCAGGTTGTTGGGGGCAATAGACTGACTCTGTAAACCACTTAGAGAGGGTTATAATGCACTATGAAGCAATATATAAGTCTAAGTGCTATTGCTATCAAGGTTAGGAACCCGGCCATGCAAGCAGCAGGTGAGAGGGTGAAGTTTAATCTGCGCGTTCCCAGGATCTAGGTTGCAGATGAAACACACACACGTACACACAGTCCATGGAAGAATTGTCTTCCACAAAACCGGTCCCTGGTGCCAAAGAGGTTTGGGATCGCTGATGTAGACTACTTCTAGCTATGCCAAAAGGAAGTAGCATTTCATTTTTCCTTCCCCTTGTTATGCTTTATAGTCTCATCTGCACAGAAATTTGAATAATAAAAACAAACTTAATAATATTAATAATCCCTCCAGTGAGGCAGTCCCTTGATGTGGTTGTGGTGCTTGTTGCATTCTCTGAAGAAGATCAGATTGAACCATATTGGACAGGTCTCATTAGAGGAGCCAGACAAACAGTAACTCTCCCATAAACAATATGGTGAAGTAAAATTATATATAGAAACCCATATTGGCTCAGTTGTTGCCTGGGTCATCAAGGACCATGCTAAGTTGTTTTATTTCCTGGACATCTGATGACAAGTGGATTACAGGATTCAGGACTGTTGGCTGAGCAACCAGCTGTTGCAGGACTACTGGAAGAAAAGTTGTTTACCCATTGCAACTATACAAAGACTGAAAACAAAAAATAATAATGATCTGTTACAAGTAGTCTTTGACTTACGGCCACAATTGTGTGCACAGTTTTGGTTGCTAAGCAAGACAGTTAAGAGATTTCCCCCACCCCCATTTTAACTGTGACAACTTTCTTCCCACAGTTGCTAAGTGAATCACTGCAGTTGTTAAATTAGTAACACAGTTGTTAAGTGAATCTGGCTTCCCCATTGATTTTGTTTGCCAGAAGATGGCACAAGGTGGTCACATGACCCCAGGACACTGCAGCCATCATAAATATGAGTCAATTGCCCAGTGTCTGAATTTTGATCACACGACCATGGGGATGATGCAATGGTCGTAAGTGTGAAAAATGGTCATAATTCACTTCTTTCATTGCCATTGTAATTTCAAACGGTCATTAAATGAACTGTTGTAAGTTCAAGGACTACGTGCATTTTCTCCACAACAACAACCCCTTTGAGGTGAATTGGGTTGAGAGAGAGAGTGACCAACCCAAGATCACCCAGTCTGCTTTCTTGTTTAAGGCAGGACTAGAACTCATAATCTCCCAGTTTCTAGTCTGTTTCTTTAACCACTAGACCAGGGGTGTCAAACTTGCGTCGTCATTGTCGTCACGTGACGTATCACAACCTCCTTTGCTAAAATGGGGGTGAGGGTGGCCAGTGCATGACACATCTGGCCAATGGGCCATGAGTTTGATACCCCTGCACTAGGCTGATCCTTGCATTTACGACCATCGCAGCATCCCACAGTCACACAATTGCCATTTGTGGGCTTTCCAACCGGTTTGCAACAAGCAGAGTAAATGCAGAAGTAAAATGCCAAGTCTCAGTCAGGTGATGTTTCCCTTAAGGACCTTAGCGACTTGCTTAATGACTGAATAACATCCTAAGTCCACCACGGTCATGTGGTTTTTCCATTTAGCAATTGCAACACCTAGGGAAAGAGTTGCTGGTCCCAATTGGAGTTGCTAAGCAAGGATTACCTGTAAATCACTTTTTAAGTGATAGCTGCTTGAGCTGGGTAGAGGGAACCAGGATAGCGATCTACTTTTTTTAAAAATGGTATGGCTGAATGGACAAGCTCACTCCAGCAGCCCTGTCAGATTAGTTGTTGTTATCATCTGCCCCTCCTCCTCCTTCTACACTCAGTGAATCAGGGAAGGGACACATGGCCAGCCTTTATGTTCTTGGCTCTGAAATGCCATTGATAAATCGCCCTCCCTGTCATGGGCACTTTTTCCAGCCAAGAAAGCCCCTATTTGGAGAGAGAGAGCTATTGTGTATCTGTATATATACATGTGGTGGGGTTCCTCTTCCACCCACTTTGTTCACAGATGTCAGAGAGCTTGCTTTGAAAAAAAAAATCCCCTTTTGGCAGCCTGTTGCTGTTTCCACAATTAGCTGAGGCAAGTATAATGTTGTCAACAGCTGCCAGGGCTGTATGGAAGAAAATAGCATTTTGTGACCGCTGCATCTTTCCTCCATTGAGACACTCCTTTTCACAGCATCGCGGCTCATCTGAGAACAATGTGTGGCCCACTGCAAGTGAAGAGGCTGGAGGTTAACTAACTGCATCTTGGCTTAGCGCATCAGTCCCTCCTCCTGGCCTGAGGTCAGTGGCGTTGCCAGTTGCTCAGCTCAAGGGGAAAATTGTCTTGAATTTCCCTCATGACAGTTGGAGCCTATGAAGACCCGGACCAGCAGCTTAACACAAGGTTGACATGGTGCTAAGTTGCTGCAGGGCGCGGGGAGGCAAGATCAGAGAGATTTTTTCCTCAGTCTCTTCCTTCAGAAATCACATTTTGCATTGTGAGTTACCATGACAATGCTCAGTTCATTCATTTATTGTTATTTATAGAAAGGGACCAGCTAGAGATATTGCAGGTTTAAGATGCTATGACCTAGTCGCACAATTTATCTTTTTAAAATAACAGAGGTATTTTCAGCACACATTTTTTTTCTAGAGCAGGCAAATAGCCTCTAAGACTTCCACACAGAAATTGAGGGGGGCGGTTCTATTTCTCTGTCAGTCTAGTCTAGTCCCATCCTGTCCCTCATCTATCTATCTATCTATCTATCTATATCTATCTATCTATCTATCTATCTATCTATCTATCTATCTATCTATCTATCTATCTATCTATCTATCTATCATCTATCATCTATCTATCCATGAATGAAAGAGAAGAGTTCTAAAAAAATATGTCAATTTGGGGCTCATCATAAACAGGCCCCTCATCCACTATGGTTGGATGTTATAGTTATAATCAACTTGTGCATGTTAAAGCTAACCCAGTTGCCACAACTGAAGAAAATGTGTGGGTGGCTTAGCCATTATTTTATATCTTTCCCAATCTTCTGACTGTTGTCTAGTTCCAGACAATCTGTGTGGAAGAAAATGGTTGCTGCCATGAACAAAAAAGGATGCAAAATCTCTCTCTCTCTCTCTCTTTCTTTCTCTCTCTCTCTCTCTCTTTCTTTCTTTCTTTCTCCCCCTCCCCCTCTCCCTTTCTATCTCTCCGTCCCCTCCTCAGGTGAAGAGAAAAAGGGGGGGATTCTTGTCAGAAAAAAATTCTGAGAAATTTTTGACTTAGCTCTACTCAATACAACTGTAAAATAGCACTTTAAAACAATCAACGGCTAACACATGAATTATATTTTACTTAATTACTTAGCTAGTTATATCCTGCCTTTATTACATTATAAATAACTCAAGACACAGAATGTACATAATATTCCTTCCTCCCCACAACAACCCTGCGAGGGGGTTTGGATTGAGAGAGAATGGCTGGGCCTAAAGTCACCCAGCCAGTTTTCATGCCTAAGGCAGGACTAGAACTCACAATCTCCTGGTTTCTAGACTTAACTACTAGACCAAAGTGACTAAAAAGCCATTTCAACCTGGATTGCTCAAGGTCTTCCTAAACAAGTAGGGTTTGATATGTTTTCTAGGATGGGGAGAACCAATCAGTCGAGCTATCCAGAGTTTTTAAAGGCAGAGAGCAGCCATGATGAAAATCAACCAATCGAAATCTCACTCCACTATCTACGTATAAACCCCATCCATAGATTTTAGAAGGCAAGAAGGGAAATATCTTAAATATTGATTTTTCTGTCCTGAACACTCCAAATGCATTTGGAATCAACTGGGCCATAGATAATTTGCGGCTTTCAGCATGTTTTCTTCTTGCTGTTTGGTGTAAATCTCTTGCTCCTATTTACAGCCACAGACAGCATATTGTAATCGAAGAGGAATGGCCCTAAATCATATAAACATTTGCTAGCCCATTATTTTTTATGGTTCAGATCAAAATACCCCAGGAATTCTATCACATTCTATCACCATTTTGTCAGAAATAGTTGTATGAGATAAGGACACTCCTATCTTTCTCCCATCACTTGTCCTGCCCTTATTTTAAAACGCTACACCAGTTGCTCTGTTTGGTGTCTGTATACATTAGTATCCAATTTCTCTGTAAGGAAATCTCCCTTCAATTCCTTGAATGCCATCTCTGTGTTTCTTATTGACAATTGTTAAGTCTGGGGTGTTGTCTGGCAGATAGATGCTTGTCTGTTTGAATTCCAAAGTCCTAGAGCATTTTAGCATCTTCATTTTCTATTACTTTGTCTATTTTGTGATTCCACCAGTTCTTGCTGGCAGGCTAATGTTTTTTTGCAGATCTTCCAATGCACCATTGTTGCTACTTTATTATTTATAGCACTAGCACTATAGCACTTAGACTTATATACCGCCCCATAGTGGCATCACTCTCTGGGTTTACAATGTCAGCATATTGCTCCCAAAAATCTGGGTCCTCATTTTACTGAGCTTGGAAGGATGGAAGGCTGAGTCACCTTGAGCCCCTCCAGGATTGAACTCCAGGTTGTAGGCAGAGTTAGCTGTAATGTTGCATTTTAACAATCCCGCTGTTATCATTTCACTGTTTATAGTCAGATGGGCAATCTTCTTGCAACAGCTAGCTAGGTTTTATTGGTACTAGACTTTCATCCTGCCTTTTATATACATTTCCATATTCATCCATATTGGTCAACTCAACTGCCACCTCCCATTTTCCCCACAACGATAGATTTTATCCATATCTATTGGGTCCTTCCAAAGACCTGGGGTAGGCAGTTGTTGTTTAATAATATTAAAGATACTGTCACATGATGTAAGCCGCCTTTTGCAATTGACTGAAGGGGATTTTGTCATTGTCAATGATGTTGTTAAAATGGGTTGGGCTGAAAGAGAGAATGATTGGCTCAAAGTCACCAAGGGGCTTCTATGCCTAATGGAGGCCTAGATTTCATGGTTTCTAGGCCAACATCTTAACCACTATACAAACTGTAGCGTAAACTTTCCTAATTGCTGTTGTTGCATAACCACATTGTAGTGTAAACATGTTCTCTGTGAAATGTAGCATGACCTTCACAGCAGTACTCCAGTCCAGAACATATATTATTCAATATGGAAGTGACAACTGATGTCCAAATGTTGTTTTATAAGAACCAAATGATCTTACCCCATTATAGTTTTTGATACCTCACTATAGTGAAGCATACAGTATCTGCACTGTTATAAAAGCTTAGATGTTTTCAGAATTTTGCTTAGAACAGGCTTAAAGATAAATTACCAAGAGACTCTTTTTGATTGCAGTATGATTTTTAAGTGAAATATCTTCCCTAGCACATTAAGCTCTTATTTAAACCAGAATATTTCCATGCACAGAGAAGGAAACAGTCAGTGTTCAGTCTTATTTTACTTCCTCTTTCACCAGTGTTGGAAAATTCATAGAGCTTCTAAATGCATCTTTGTAAAAAATAGCTCACATCTATAGCAAGGGTGGAAGGAATAAAACGACACAACAGGAAAACTACTTATACCCAAACCCATGAGCATTTCTGAATCCTACTGGATGCTTCTTTGAAGCCTCTGGTTAGATCACCTATTTAGATTTGGATACCAGAATAAGGCACACAGCTGCTTTGAAGAAGTGCATGCTAGTCTTTTTAGTCAATACTAAATTGAGTTTTCTCTATTTCTGTTGGCAATGTAATTTTAGGTTTTCAGGCAAAGTATTTTGTTATGTAGTGCTTCATTTTTTGCATTAATGGTATTATTTGACACCTAATTAAATGGAGATGCTAGGAGTAGACCATATTTTTTTTAAGGGAGAACTTTTTCATATCATTAGTATCCATCTGGAAAAACTAAGTCAGTTAATGTAACCATTTGAATTACAGCAAAATCAGCTCCTTTCAGGGTCACAGGAAAGAGTTAATGAGGAGGAGGCGGCAGAAATGACAAAAGTAACAAGAACAATGGAGGGATATCAGAACATTCTAATAATGGAGCACATTCGCATTTTGCCTAGAACAGGGGTCTCCAACCTTGGCAACTTTAAGACCTGTGGACTTCAATTCCCAGAATTCTGTGAATTGAAGTCCAAAATCTTAAAGTTGCCAAAGTTGGAGACCCCTGGCCTAGAACAACTCAGCATGGGCAATATGGCACAGGCCCTGGTTACTTGAGGGCTGTCTATCTCCTATGGTCAGCCAGACTAGTTCCATCAGGCAGAGTTGGCTTTCTTCAGATCCTTTCACTTTAAACAATGACATCATCAGGATCAACTCTAAATCCCAACTTCGCTGAGTATCTGACAGGACTCCTGCTAGTTCTTGGTACATTTCTATAGGTTTTACATCTATGGCACAATGATGTATCCTTTCGTAATCCTTCAATACAACATTCTCTATGTGCACAATCTTCATCCTGTATCATTGCCTGAACTAAGCTTTTGACTTTGTTTTATTTAATTTTTATTCTGCATAGCCAGCTGAACAGGTATGCCCTTTTAAGTAAAAATGAACACGTCATCCAGGTCATAGAGAGATAGGGAGAGTGACCCAACTACTAACACAGTGGAGGATCTCTAGCCATCAAGTCTTGGGACATCAGTTGCTGGGAAACATGGGAACCATTTGCCGGTCACTATTGGTCCACACCAGAGAGGCCTATTTTCTAGCAGAGATCTAATATTCTGGTGTTCATTGATGGTCAGAGTCTCTTTCTCACTGCTTGAGATATTTGCATACGTTCCAGCAGTTGGTAAAATAACAGGTGTAAAAGGAGGCCCAACAAGAAATGGAAATTTTGTCAGATATCCACATGACTGTTGATAAAGTACAATCATAAATATTAGTTTTTAATATATAAAGATAGATTATTTGAGCATCTGGACCGCATTATGATCTGATAGCATTTGAAAGCTTGCAAGGCTTTGACCAACTTGGTGTTCCAATGAAAGGTTCATTTTCTATCTTCTCTATGTCTCCAAATATCTGCCAAATATAAACAAGCAGTCTATATCCAGGCTGCCTAGAAATTTTATAGCTGTTATTTATCCTCTAGGGTTACATCTTAATACAGAACGCCAACTCCATTTTCAAATCAGATAGCTTTTGCCACACCTGTTTCACGTTCTTGTGTTATGACTATATTAAACTGCTCCCCAAGGTCAGAAGAGGGATGAGTGCAGGGGCATCACTATTAGAAACAGTTGTGTGTGTTATTTTCAGCCAGCAAGATTTGTTTTTTTAACTTGACTCTGGACAAAGGAAATATTCAATGGGCTCCAACAGATTCAAAGAACAAAGGTTAGAACACATTGGGTGAGAGGCATGACCGAAAGCTGCTGTGTGAAAGTTGGTCTTTTATAAGTATTTAAAATGTAACGCAGATCATACCACTTTAGCCAGGAACCTGAGAGGGTTTTTTTTTTTTTAAAAAGAAATGCTGAGAAGGTCTAAATGCAGACAGGAAGAACTATCTTATAAATAATATAGTGAGATGTGTAGTAGGTTTATGCAAGTAAAGTACCTTGGGTTTGCTTCAACAAGAACATTTGTGGCACAGAAATAATGCAATTTTCAATGAACTTGCAAGGAAGTAAGTTTTTTTAAAGGGATTTTACCATATTCTGAGATCTGCTGTAATGTTCACTCAAATCACTATCAAATTAAATCAGTCCATCAAATTTTTGGGCAGCCTTAATCTGTAAACTATTAAGAAAGATTCTAAAAGAAGACTATGTTGAAAAAAAGGTGACATGTAGACAGACATGCAGTCCACTGATCACAATAACCGAAACCTTTCGAATTGAGTCGATGGTACCTTTTTAATCACACAAACTTCATTCCAGAGAAATTATGCCATATTTCTTTTCCCCTGTTCAACCATGTCCAAGAATTACCTGGACAATTCCCTGGAGTTTTGTTGGCAAGGTTTTTCGGAAATGGTTTGCCATTCCCTCCTTCCTAGAGCTTAGCAGCTTACAGAACATACTAAGTCACAATCAAGCAAATACACTTTCATTTAGCATGATGATAATGTGTCTCCAGCATATGGAAAAGTAGTTGAGAAGTATTTTTTAATCTGATGTCTGTTTATCTGTCTGTCTATCTATCCACATAGCTGTTGTGCTATTTTCCAAAACATGCTGTATGTTACAAACTCTGATTCAGAATGCAGATTTTATGCCAATTAAAGCAGTCATGGGGAATGAAGATGATGGTTTCTTTGCCTTTATAAAATGCAAATATTTACTGAATTATGTAGGAAAATAAGAATGCCATTATAGGTTTTGTAGAATATGAAGATATATGAAGAAACTGATTCCTTGTATTTAGTAAAATTGTCTTTATTATTTCCGGATATCATGATTTGTATTTGTTTTGATGACAATACATTTACATCAAATGCATTAATTAACAATAGAGATCATAGGTTATGTATATGTTTGTGTGTGTTTGTGTGTGTGTGTAAATATATATATGTATACACACACACACATACATATACAGAGAGAGGGAGTATGTGTGTGTGATATATTTACACACACATATACATACTAGTACGTATATATAATATATTATAGAATATATAGAGACAGCAGTGTGCAAATAGTAAACATTTTAATGAGAAACAGTGGATTTTGAAATAAATAGTAAAATAGTTAACAATTGCCTATTATTCTTTTCTATTGTACAGGTGAAACTCAAAAAATTAGAATATTGTGCAAAAGTTCATTTATTTCAGGAATGCAAGTTAAAAGGTGAACCTAATATATGAGATAGACTCATTACATACAAAGCAAGATAGTTCAAGCTGTGATTTGTCATAATTGAGATGATTATGGCTTACAACTCATGAAAACCCCAAATCCACAATCTCAGAAAATTAGAATATTGTGAAAAGGTTCAATATTCTAGGCTCAAAGTGTCCCACTCTAATCAGCTAATTAAGCCATAACACCTGCAAAGGGTTCCTGAGCCTTTAAATGGTCTCTCAGTCTGATTCAGTAGGAATCACAATCATGGGAAAGACTGCTGACCTGACAGTTGTGCAGAAAACCACCATTGACACCCTCCATAAGGAGGGAAAGCCTCAAAAAGTAATTGCAAAAGAAATTGGATGTTCCCAAAGTGCTGTATCAAAGCACATTAATAGAAAGTTATGTGGAAGGGAAAAGTGTGGAAGAAAAAGGTACACAAGCAGCAGGGATGACAACAGCCTGGAGAGGATTGTCGGGAAAAGGCCATTCAAAAGTGTTGGGGACTTTCACAAGGAGTGGACTAGAGTCAGTGCATCAAGAGCCACCAAACAGAGACGGATCTTGGACATGGGCTTCAAATGTCGTATTCCTCTTGTCAAGCTGCTCCTGAACAACAAACAACATCAGAAGCGTCTTACCTGGGCTAAAGAAAAACAGAACTGGTCTGTTGCTCAGTGATCCAAAGTCCTCTTTTCTGATGAGAGCAACTTTTGGAAACCAAGGACCCAGAGTCTGGAGAAAGAATGGAGAGACACACACTGCAAGATGTTTGAAGTCCAGTGTGAAGTTTCCACAGTCTGTGTTGATTTGGGGAGCCATGTCATCTGCTGGTGTTGGTCCACTGTGCTTCATTAAGTCCAGGGTCAATGCAGCCATCTACCAGGAGATTTTTGGAGCACTTCATGCTTTCTTCCACAGACGAGCTTTATGGGGATGCTGACTTCATTTTCCAGCAGGACTTGGCACCTGCCCACACTGCCAAAAGCACCAAAACCTGGTTCAATGACCGTGGGATTACTGTGCTTGATTGGCCAGCAAACTCACCTGACCTGAACCCCATAGAGAATCTATGGGGCATTGCCAAGAGAAAGATGAGAGACATGAGACCGAACAATGCAGAAGAGCTGAAGGCTGCTATTGAAGCATCCTGGTCTTCCATAATGCCTCAGCAGTGCCACAGGCTGATAGCTTCCATGCCATGCTGCATTGAGGCAGTTATTGCTGCAAAAGGGGCCCAAACCAAGTACTGAGTACATATGCATGCTTATACTTTTCAGAGGTCCAATATTGTTCTATGTACAATCCTTGTTTTATTGATTACATGAAATATTCTAATTTTCTGAGATTGTGGGTTTGGGGTTTTCATGAGGTGTAAGCCATAATCATCGCAATTATGACAAATCACAGCTTGAACTATCTTGCTTTGCTATATTAGTTTCACCTTTTAAGTTGCATTACTGAAATAAATGAACTTTTGCATGATATTCTAATTTTCCCAGTTTCACCTGTATATTATACATTTATTTTATTTTTATTTTTTCCAAATTCAGATGGTAACCTCTCATGGCATTTGCTTCTTTGCATTTACAAGTAGTACAGAACATATTGTATAACTTTTCAAGCTACATACCCAATTTAATCTTTTCAGGATTCCAGACTTTGAAACAACCAGGAAAGATCTATATCTGTAATTGTGTTCCATCCACAAGGACACCAAAATGAGGCTAGCAGGGGCAGAAAGAATAAGTCAACCTTGCAGTCCCATTTGGTGCATGATTGTGACTGAGAAATGTTAACTACAGTACTTCAATATGGATCTATATTCATACTGATATAAGAAATATCTTCCCAAGAAGTATAGTGAGCTTCACATCTGAAAACCTAGCCTAATTCAATGTTTATTATTTCAGTGTTCTTAAGACCTAGAAACAAAATCAGTGCTTAGAGGTAAAAAAGCAGAAATGTTAGTAGGTTATTATTTTTTTACAAGAATGTTGTGTTATTTAACCATCCTCTTCAGCAGTTTTAAATGTCTCATGCAACAGTTCTGTTAACAGGGCTCTGCATTACATCCTACAACACCTTGAATCTCCAAATACCTATGCAAGGGTCCTCTTTGTAGACTTCAGTTCAGCATTCAATACCATTATTCTAGACACTCTTCTAAGTAAATTAAACCAACTAGCGGTACCTGAACACATTTGTAAGTGGATCATAAGCTTCCTAACAGAAAGGAAGTAGCAGGTGAAGCTAGGTGGAATCACATCTGATACCCGTACAATCAGCACAGGGCCCCCCCAAGGCTGTGTGCTATCTCCACTTCTCTTCTCCCTATATACCAATGGCTGCATCTCAAACGATCCATCTGTTAAAATACTGAAGTTTGCTTATGACACAACAGTGATTGGTCTCATTCGAGACAATGTTGAATCTGCATACAGACAGGAGGTTATACAATTTGCCTCGTGATGTAACCGGAACAATCTAGAACTGAACACACTCAAAAACGTAGAAATGGTGGTAGACTTTAGAAGAAACCCTCCTATACTACCACCTCTTACAATACGAGACAACACAGTATCAACAGTAGAGACCTTCAACTTTCTAGGTTCTACTATAACACATGATCTAAAATGGACACCTAACATCAAAAACATCATCAAAAAAGTACAACAAAGAATGTTCTTTCTGCACCAACTCAGAAAGATCAAACTGCCCAAGGAGCTGCTGATCCAGTTCTACAGAGGAATTATTGAGTCTATCATCTGCACCTCTATAACTGTCTGGTTTGGTTCTGCAACCCAACAGGACAGACACAGACTTCAGAGGATAATTAGGACTGCAGAAAAAGCAGCTACTACCCACCCACCTTCAGTTGAGGACCTGTATATTGCATGAGTCAAAAGAGGGCTGTGAAAATATTTACAGAACCCCTCACATCACGGACACGAACTATTTCAACTCCTTCCCTCAAAACGACGCTATAGAGCACTGCACACCAGAACAACTAGACACAAGAACAATTTTTTCCTGAAAGCCATCACTCTGCTAAACAAATATTGTTCAACTATTACAAAGTCTGCACTATCATTAAGTGTTGTACGTTATGATTCTTGATTCTTAACAAATGTATCTTTTCTTTATCTATACTGAGAGTATTTACACCAAGACAAATTCCTTGTGTGTCCAATCACACTTGGCCAATAAAGAATTCTATTCTGTTCTATTCTATTCTATTCTATTCTATTCTATTCTATTCTATTCTATTCTATTCTATTCTAACAGTTCTCATTACTTCCTTTCTTAAATAACCAACAGCTTGATTTGATTTTATCTTCCTTTTTACTAAGACAGTTATAATAGAAGGCTGACCTCCAATTAACTACCTATTTCCTCTGAATGAGGCAAACAAGGACTTTAATTTTATTTTTAGTTTTTCTGCTTTACTTTTAATATGAGCCTTCATCTTTGCAAGTGATAATATTTAACTCGTTTATAACAATGACATCTGTTTACCATTCCAGCTAGACTATTGCAGTATGTATAACTTTTTTAAAAATCGATATTGGCCTATTTTTCCAATAACTGTCTTGTTTAAAGTAGATTATCGTGAAACATGAAATAAAATATTTAAATGTTTGTTTGTTTGTTTTTAAAATGGTATAATCAGGACAGGGGGCTTGCTGCAGAATTTCATTTAACAGAACATTCAAAACAAATATCAAATGTTCTGTTTTTTAACAGAACATTCAAAACAAATATCAAATGTCATTCTGACCTGCTGTAATCTGAAATAAAGTTATTCACAATAGCTTCTTGAAAGAAGTTCCCTACAATACAATCTAAAAAGTACTTAACTGTCATCATGGAAAAAAGAAAATTACAACCAAATTGTTCTGTTGCTGATGCTTACAAATCTGATATTGGCCTATATTTCTGTGTTTATTATTTTACATTCTGTTTTCTGCTATAGATGTGAGCAGAGTTCTTGGCTCAAAACCAAAAAATGGAAATACAGATAAATGCACTCTGGGCAACAAACAGTTTAGTAGACGTAAGAGGACAGTGCAAATGTAAGTGGATTTGTGTTATATATTACATTTTGTAGCATTATATCTTTGAAAACTGATAGACTACAAGATAATTAAGAAAACTGATAGATTAAAAAAGAACATAGCTTTTTCATCAAATATAATAAATTAAAGGGCCCTTAAAATCAGAGGTGCTATCTGGTAATCCAGGAGTAGACAGATGTATGAAGTCATGGAAACATGTATTTTGGGGATATTTTTAAAGCACATACTAGGAGAACAAGTGGGAGAAAGATCTTTAAACAGCAAGAGAATTGAATAGAATTTTGGATAGAATTTATTGACCAAGTATGATTGGATACACAAGGAATTTGTCTCCGGTGCATAAGCTCTCAGTGTACATACAAACAACAAAGTGATAAGTCATAGATCATAAATCATAACATATAAACAACAATTGATAAATCATAATATACCAATAAGGGGAGATAGTAGGAAAGATGAGGGATGAGAAAAATGAGAAGATGACAAGGATAATAGCAATACAGCTTACGACATGGGAAAATATTGTTATATTTTGTTATTGTTGTTAATCATTAAGTTGTGTCCAACCCATCATGACCCCATGGACAACATTACAGTGTTCCTTCAGGCCTTCCTGTCCTCCACCATCCCCCAGAGTCCATTTAAGCTCATGCCTACTGCTTCAGTGACTCCATCCAGCCACCTCATTCTCTGCTGTTCCTTTCTTCTTTTGCCCTCAATTGTTCCCAGCATTAGGCTCTTCCCCAGTGAGTCCTTTCTTCTCATTAGGTGGCCAAAGTATTTGAGCTTCATCTTCAGGGTCTGGCCTTCTAAAGAGCAGTCAGGATTGATCTCCTCTAGTACTGACTGATTGGATAGCCTTGCGGTCCAAGGGACTTGCAGGACTCTTCTCCAGCACCATAGTTCAAAGGCCTAAATTCTTTAGCTTTCAGCCTTCCTTATGGTCCAACTTTCACATCCACACATTGCAACTGGGAAAACCATAGCCTTGACTATATGTACTTTTGTTGGCAGGGTGATGTCTCTGCTTTTTAATATGCTGTCTAGATTTGCCATATCTTTCCTCCCCAGGAGCAAGCATCTTTTAATTTCTTGGCTATAGTCCCCATCTGTGGTGATCTTGGAGCCTAGGGAAATAAAATCTGTCACTACCTCCATTTCTCCCCCTCTATTTGCCAGGAATTGAGAGGGATGGATGCCATGATCTTAGCTTTATCTTTGAATAAATATGGGTAAATATAGGTGAATACTAAGTGCTAAGTTTTGAAGAGTAAATATGAAAACACTTTCCTACTTGTGTAGCCCTCAGGTTTTATCCACATATTAGAATGTATGGGAGGAAAAAAATCTGCTATGTTACTTTTATATGTAGTGTTTCCCAACTTGTTATCTGTCAAATGTATTAGATTGCAGCTCCCATGATTCCTACTTCATATGGCTTTGCTTACTTCAAATTAAACAAGTGATCCAACTTATCCAGCAAATACATCTTAGGGAAAATTGCTTGGCAAACCTTTTGTGCCTTGGCACCTAAGAACACCTTAAAGTAGTTTCCACTTGTCTCTAGCAAGATCAAAGATGATAGATATATTTTTTATGCTATAATATTCTTTTCAAGAGGATGGAACAGTTTTTATTTTAAATAAGAATTTTATTCTAAATATCAGCAATACATTAGACAATTGTTCATTTCATTTCAAACATAACTATATATTTTCATGGCTTTATATAATTTCCTTCTAAAGTGACTGGAGATCAGACTCATGAAAACTTCTTATACGATTGAACGATCTTTAATAATATATATCTATTGCATTTAACAGGCCTTTTAAAATACTGCTCTCAGAGATGAATACATTTTATCTTGTAACACTCTTAACACCTAATTTACACCTAAATTATATATTATATTATGTAAAGAACTTGAAGAACAACTTCAAGGAACTATAATGTGCAGTGAGAAACAGCTGAGGAAATAAAAAGTTGATTTCCTCTCTGGGTGGTTTTTGTTTTTTGTTATAAAAAAACATGGGGCAAAATATATGTGCATTTCTCTCCCATTCCTTCTCTACACAAGATCCTACACAAAGTATAGCCAAAGTATTTTTAACATCTTCTACTTATGAAACTTTGGAACATCAAATGGTACTATAAAACTGTGTAAGTCTCCTCATCATATTTCAGTAATTAAACATTGATTACCACAGCTCTCCAGGAAACAAAGCAAGATAAACCAGCCTGTGCAAATACAGAAGAAATTAATTCATATTGATAGAGCTGAAGAAACTAATTACTATTAAGAAGGTTTTTGTATGAAATTGCAATATGTGCATGCTGAATAGTTATCTCAAACTTGCCCTACCTTGAAGCTTTTTTTAAAATGACATAATCTCCAGGCTGAGACTTGCAAACTTACTTTAGGATAACCCAGAAAAATGTATTATGAAGTAGAAAAAGATACATTTATCATGCAACCAAAAGTGAGGTATAGTGACAAATCTGATCGTAGCACCCAAGAAGGAATAATATAAGTTTGGAAAGCCAAGTTGGTGTGCTGTATATCTCAGTCTGGGCAAGTTTAAGATGGGTGGACTTCCAGAATTCCCCAACCAGCCGTAAGACATACGGCTAGAAACCAAGAGACCATGAGTTCTAATCCCACCTTAGGCACAAAGCCAGTTGTGTGACTTTGGGCCAGTCACTGTCCCTTAGCTCTATGAAGAAAGCAATGACAAACCACTTCTGAAATCTTGCCAAGAAGCCTGCAGGGGCAAATCCAGGGAGATGCCAGTACTCAACACTAAGTCAAAGACATAAAAACAAACCAAACCAAAAAAGCATTGGCAAAAGTAGAAACATGTAAAGAAAGAAAAAGCTGTAACTGTCTGTATTTAGATTGTTTTTAGCTTAGGAAAAAGGTTAAAGGAAACTTTACAAATTGCAAAATGTGGAGAAAGTAGCTAAAAAAAATAGAATATTAATCCCTCATAATAATAGTACCTGTAACCATCCAATGAGACAGGACAAATTAAATGAGCTCTACATCCAGTGATTCTTTTCCCGTTGCTGAGTTAATGCTTTATCCACCTATCCTTCAGTTGGCAGAAAACTATCCCACCATGAAATCAGCCATCCCCTGTCGCTTTTTCGTTGGTTCCTAATTACATCAGTCACCTAATTTCCCTCCAAGTTAATCACTGACAAATCCAAGAAAATGTTATTTATGTTTATTGGTTTGCTAGCAGAATGACTGTAAGCCAAACAACATCAAAGATCAGTGGAAATTGCAAAATTTGAAAGCCAGTTACAAATCCAGCTGGTGGTGATGCTGTCTATCCCACATTTTTATTTATTTTTACTTTTAGTAAATAACTAAAAAAAATTATTTACTTTTAGTTCTTTAGTTATTTGCCTGTATGGTAGGTTGCCCTCTTCTCCCAATTGTGGATATGATGTATGGCAACTTCACTTGTCTTTTGATTGTTCCTACAGTTAGGAGTTGGGATCAGTCTAGCTTCTATTGGCTACATTAGATCAGGTGGCACATCATCCTTTCATCCTAGCCTTTCATGGCTACTTAAACTTGGACTACTGGAGAGTATTTTAGTATTTATTTGATTTGTCAATTGCTTACAAGATACAGGTATAAGAATAAATATAGTTTTGAATACATGAGATAGATACTTATAAGAAAAATAAAAAACAATAGGACAGGGACGGTAGGCACGATTGGTGCACTTATGCACACCCCCTACAGGCCTCTTAGGAAGGGGGTGAGGTCAATAGTAGACAGTCTAAGGTTAAAGTTTTTGGGGTTTGGGGAAGAAACCACAGAGTCAGGTAGAGTATTCCAAACATTGGCCACTCTGTTGCTAAAGTCGTATTTTCTGCAGTAAGGTTTGGTGTGGTTTACCTTGAATTTGTATCTATTATGTGCTCTTGTATTGTTATGATTGAAGCTGAAGTATTCATTTGCAGATAGGACATTGCAATGTATGATTTTATATACTATATTTTCTTATATGTACCCATTTCATGTATTCACAACTATGTATACACTTATACTTATTATCTTGTAAACAATTGGCAAATCAAATAAATAAATAAATTTAGATCGGACCGGAGGCGGCATAGTTCTAGGTTTTCTAGGTCTAGAGTTTCAAGTCTGGTGGTATAAGGTATTCTGCAATGAGTAGAGGAGCGGAGAACTCTTCTTGTGAAATATTTCTAGACTTTTTCAATTGTGTTAATATCAGATACATGATATGGGTTCCAGACTAATGAGCTGTATTCAAGTATAGGTCTAGCAAATGTTTTGTATGTTCTAGTTAGTAGTGTGATATTACCAGAGAAGAAGCTACGTAGGATTAGATTAACAACTCTTAATGCCTTTTTGGCTATGTAGTTACAGTGGGCTTTAGCACTTAGATCATTTGAGATGAGTATTCCAAGGTCCTTGACAAAGTTTGGATCCTCAACAAGGTTGAGCATCCAACTTATATTGGCCCTTACTATTTTTGTCTTAGGGTTTCCATGGACTCCTTTAATACATAGTTTAGCTCTTGTAAGAATACTGGTCTTATGTTGTTCAGCAAGTTGATTTAACTTGGGGGAAAGCAGGTTTATGCCAGCATTGTATGGCTAGTTCTGTCACCACATTGCAGGGTTTCTACTGCCCCAGTTCCCAAGAGATTTTTTTTGGGTGGCTATGTTTTACTCTTTAATCACTTTGGCATTGCAGCAGTGACATTACATCTACTTCATTCCAACTTCATTAACACAATTGAGAAAGTCCAGAAATATTTCACAAGAAGAGTTCTCCACTCTTCTACTCGTTGTAGAATACCTTATGCCACCAGACTTGAAATTCTAGAACTAGAAAACCTTGAATTACGCCGTCTTCGGTCTGACTTAAGCATGGTATATAAAATCATACATTGCAATGTCCTACCTGTCAATGAATACTTCAGCTTCAACCATAACAACACAAGAGCACACAATAGATACAAACTCAAAGTAAACCGCACCAAACTTGATTGCAGGAAATACGACTTCAGCAATAGAGTGGTCAATGTCTGGAATACTCTACCCGACTCTGTAGTCTCTTCCCCAAACCCCAAAAACTTTAACCTTAGACTGTCTACTATTGACCTCACCCCTTTCCTAAGAGGTCTGTAGGGAGCGTGCATAAGCGCACCAACATGCCTACCGTCCCTGTCCTATTGTTTCTCTTATTCTTTTATTTTTCTTATATGTACCCATTTCATGTATTCACAACTATGTATACACTTATACTTATTATCTTGTAAACAATTGGCAAATCAAATAAATAAATAAATAAATAAAATAAATAACTTGGGTGCTGTTGACCACAAGGTCAGAATGGGCTCCTTGGTTACTTAGTGCCAGCTGATATCACCAGTCAAAGATAGAGATTGCTGATTATCATTACTACTTGCTTCGTCCTGTGCTCCTCCACTGTGCCTGTTATCTCTTAACCAGGCTATTTTTAAACAAGGGTTTAGCATTCTTCCCAAAACAGGCTAGAGGCACATTCAGAAATAGCCGAGGTGACAAATCATAAGCATGGAGGAACTGCATCTGCAATGTGTAAAATATGCACCTTGACAGACAGCTGAACTCCTGTTCTAAGGATCCACCCACATTGGTAGATGGTTTCCTGCTGGCAGGTGGGACAAGAAATTAAGCCTTCATCTTTCATTTTGCCCATAAGAGGTGTATAAGGACAGCCCCTTTGCTAATTCCATTGCTTTGCTTGTTACTGTGTGATAAGCAGTGGGGAAGCAAATCTTATGCATCAGCAGAGTGTTCTGACAACCAAAAGACTGATACTAGAGAGACATTCCCTGAAGATGGGCTGCAACATAAGTCCAAAAGTCCGGAAGACAAAAACTCTGGTCCCAGTGACCTACCAGATTGGATCCTGCAACAATATCCTGGGACATGTATATTCACCTTCATTCATTGATGCTAGTGATGAATCATGTTTGCATTTAATTGCAAGAATAGGCTGAAATGTGGAAGCAGACAATTAAAACAGGTAGACTGCATGGCTTCAATATTCCCCCATGTATTTTTTTGATGGGTTTTGATGAAATATTCTGGAGGAGCGGAAATTATGAACATGCTATTATATAACTATAGAGTTGGCCCAACAAGAGAATTTTTTTAATATGCATTTTTAGAATTTTGATAATGGCCAGTCTTCTCTTACTTGTTTACTGGTTTGTTTGTTTTATTTTTTTTTAAATCAAATATATTTTTCTGGGGATTGTACGTAATCCAGTGGAATCATCCTCTACTAACTTGAAGTGGGTAAGAGACAACTATTAGTGTATAGTAATCACATCAGAGAAAGGAATTCCCATTGGAAACCCAATGAAACTATTTTAACACCTCCCCTCCTTCCCCTACAGGCCTGCTGCAAAATGTTTCAAAAGAAGAAGACAAAAATAAATCTCGCTTCCAGTTTTCTCTTTCATGGAATGAATTTTATTTTCCTCCCTTCTGATTTTTTTTTGTACATTGGGAAATGTCACTTATGCAACCATTTGGTGGAGGCTTTAAAAAAATAAAGATGAAAGGTGTATAAGAATTGGCAGACCATAAAAAATGCATGCTCCTTTGTTAGGCAGTTCACTTTAACAGACGGATTCTGTTCTTGAGTAATCAGGAAAAGGTCCCATGCCATCTGCTAGGATTCCAATGAACTTTTGTGAAGTCAATTGCATTTCTGGGTGAATACATTCCACTGAGGTAAAGAGAAATGTGCTTGGCAAAGTCTCTGTGTGGTGTGTGTGTGTGTGTGTGTGTGTGTGTGTGTGTGTGTGTGTCTTTCTGTCTGTCTGTGTGTCTGTGAACACTTGTGTGTGATGATAAAATATTTGCTATATTTTCTCCCAAATTCTTAAATTGATTAAGATTTTGAATACAATTTTGTATTATGTAACTAATTATATACATACGTACAGGGGTGGGATTCAAATGTTTAACAACCGGTTCTGTGGGTGTGGCTTAGGTGGTGGGCGTGGCTTGGTGGTCATGTGACTGGGTGGGTGTGGCCAACTCAGTATCACTCACATCAAGGCACATATCTTCTCACCTGGCCTCTCATGACTGTGGGGATGCTGCAAAAGTCGTAAGTGTGAAAAATGGTCATAAGTCACTTTTTTCAGTGCCATTGTAACTTTAAATGGTCACTCCACACAAGCAAAATACCAGCAAAGGAGGGGAAAAAAACTCCAGAGAAGTTCCTGAGGCAGGAAGTCTAGTCCTGCCAATAATGTAATAAGGGTTAACAGAAAGGCAGGTTCTGTAAGCAACACCAGAATGTTTCCTTTCTGCCTTCCTTACAGGATTAGGCCAGTAATTTCTTACAACAACCGGTTCTCTGAACTGCTTAGAATGTTAACAACCGGTTCTATGGAATAGGTGCGGACTGGTAGAATCCCACCCCTGCATATGTACGTATGTATGTATGTGTATGTATGTATGTATGTATGTATGTATGTATGTATGTATGTATGTATGTATATGTCAGTTGTCTAATCCAGAGGCCCAGTGGGGAAAAAAATCAGCTACAAAGTTAAGGCTAGCCTGAGAGTCACTGGAGACTTCGGTTACACCTTTAGTTCTTAGTCTATGTTGTATTTCGAGAAATTACTATGCAACAGAAGAAACAAAACCATTGAAGAGTCCTTCTAAGGTCATCAAAACAACTTTATCTTGCCAATAATATATATAGCTTGTATAGAGACCAATACTTCTGATATTTAAATCCTGCTACTGTAGCTGTATGCTTTATTCATTAGGACTTTACAATGCTTCATTTCAAAACTTGAAATCAAATTTCCCAATTAAATTGATAAATTAATGTGATACACTGAAATGGATCACTTCGTTTTATGAAGTGATTCTAATCTAATCTATTTGAAGATTCAACGGACTTTTTAAAAGTCCACACATGTACGTTATCCAAATGATTCTTCAGATCAAGCTAATTCAATGATTTTCTTTATTAATTCAGACCACACTGATTCAAATCAAAGTCTCATCAAATTGCACATTTAAATTGTCTCTAAGCTAATTTACTCCTTCATTTTATTCCTTATCTTAGGAAATCTACTATTTCTTATCTCTCTGAACACTTCTGCAAAATATAGATATAGGAACCTGTCTCAGAGAGCAGTTGGGATGCTGAATGAAGATTTACAATTTTCTGCCTATGAAATGTTAATACAACCAGCCAATGTCAGTTAGATCACTATCCTTTTATTTTATTACAAAGATGACACTTCCTGTTATCGGATTGCTGACATAGTCACTAATGCCATGGGCAATAGTAATGCATTCATTATTGGAAGAACATTGCTCGCTCCATAAAGGATGTCTGTGTACTAAATGCCCATGTGGAAAAATCTTCACCAAAAATACTGAGAATTAGGGGAGAAGGATGTTTGGTGTTGTTTTTTTTATTTCGGCATTCCCCTACATCACTGTCAGAAAGTTGTGTCAATGGTATTGTGTATGTGTTGAGTCTTAGGCTCATCGAAAACCTGACCTTGTGTTTTGCAATGCAGGCATTGCAAAACAACTATTGACGTAACTGTAAATGAAGGCAGGTAGTATTGCTAAACATATCACTTTGGTGTGGAATTTACTATTATGTTGCAATTCCGACAAATACATGGAGAATACACTTGGAGAAGGTGGGGATCCACTGTCTAGCATTAACTCTATTATGCAGCTGTATAGAAGTTTGTCAATTTACAGGTCTGGACATGAGAAAAAGTATGGCTTTTGCAAATTTGATTGAGAATAATTTTGCCCACCTTTTCCTATGTGTAGGCTAATGTAGAAACTTAAGTGCAAATTATCTTGAGCATTTCGACTATTTGTATTTGGCAACCCAGCCTTAAACTAATTTCTCACAGGAATCTTTTCATAGTTCTTCTACTGTAGGGCTGAATAAGATGATTGTGAACATTTTTCGCAGATGAAAACTCTGGACCCTATGGGAAGTTGCCATTTTCCCAGCACCCTTATTGCAAAAGAGGGATGAGCCCGAACTATAAGAATTTTTCAAATGTGAGTAAGTCTTCTGATGTATTTCCCCAGCTGCAGAAAATATATTAAGCAATCTGTTCTTTCAGTATAATATCACAGCCTGAATTATATCATGTGGAATACTACAAGATAGACAGCAGCTTTTGCATTTGGTTGACTAATGTTATACTGCAAGTAAAAACCATAGTGATAAATTAACTTTAGGAAATAAATAGAAGTCAAGAACCTGGAAATACAATGGGCTTTAAAACAAATCAGTCAAATTAACCCTTTGCATCCCATCACCTGATCTTATGCTACCACAGGGTGAATATCTGAATTAGCATTGAATTGTTAACATAACAATTTGTTAACATATTTTATTGCCATTATGGCATTTGTGTATTCCGGTTGGTTGCACAGTCAGCCAGATGTTGAGAATGGATTTGGCATTTTTATCTACCTATCACATCATTTTCAAGGACCTGGGATAGCCAGATATTGCTGTTTGTGTGGTGTTAAAAGGTACCATTGCAGGATATAACCTGTTCCCTTTTCAATTGACTGATGTCAATGCTGATGGTGTTCTAAGTGTCAATGCTGAAGGTGTTCCAGATGTTTCCAGATTACTATTGGTATTGTCTTTGCTTTGTTATGCCACAGTTGTTCTATTTCTGTTTGCAGAATCTTTGTGTTTTGTGACCCTTTTTCAAGAGGCAGCTGGACTTTCTTGTTTTTCTTTGAAGATGTTTTACTTCTCATCCAAGAAGCTTCTTCAGCTCTGACTGGATTATGAGGAATGGAAGGGTTTATATTTCTTGCAGACAGCTGGTCATTTGCATTCTTTTAGAGAATCATAGATGCCACTTGGAGGTTTGTCTGTGTTCTCAGAGTCACCTGAGTAGTGCAAAAGGATGTGGATCCTTCTTGAAACTGCTGAAAGGACTGTGTTGTGGAGCTGTGCTTTCCGCAGGATGCTTTCTGCCCTGTGTCCCTTCATTGTTGAACCCAGGCCCAGGCTGGGGATGAGTCTGTGTTGTCTGCATCTCAAACTGAAGCACAAATGGTTCCTGTAGTCTGCAATTTTTCTGGAAACCCATTCATACTCCCACACCATTTGAACGGTGTTCATCCCAAAGTGCATAGCTTAATGTCTATGGAGATTCTTAGTTATCCAGGTCATGGTTGTCTCAAAGGTTTTTTTTTTTCAAAAAGGAACTTCAAAGAAAAAACAAGAAAGTCTAATTGCCTCTTGAAAAAGCACCTTTGGGACAACCATGATGTGGATGACTGAGAATCTCCATAGACATTGTGTTTTGTGAGTTTCTCCATTTTTTTTCTCTTCTCTTCTGCTCTCTCCACATACTGCCACATCTGCTATCCAGATTTTCTTGTCTTTCTTATTGACAATTGTCAGTTCTGGGGTTTTACATGGCAGGTGCTTGTGTAACATTCCAAAATCACAGACCAGTATTATTATTATTATTATTATTATTATTATTATTATTATTATTATTATTATTATTATTTGGATCATTTGGATCAATGGGTTTTTGCCAACTTTGCTAGTCTGTTCTTGCAGCCACCTTGGATACTCTTAGCTAATCAGGAATCCCATCTCTACTTGGCCTTGTAAATGTGTTTATATGGGTCTGCAAATCTGGTTAGGGAATTATAATATTTCTCAAAGTTACAGAAAGCAATTTACACTAAAGTCTAAGGTGAAAGAGAGAAGGGAGACAGAAGACAAATTTATGATAGAAAAATGCAAGGAGGAAAAAAAATCATTCCAGTTATCTCTTGGTTTGCAAGCTCAGATTGGTTGAAAACCAATATTTTATGTCAGCTGTATTCTCAATGTTTCTGCCAGATTATGACATTTGGATTTTAGAGGTATGTTCCAGATTATATGTTCTATTCATGCAGGGAATTAGCTAGATTTCCTGGACCTCAGAATTATCCCATGTCAGATCCAAAATACAGTTGTGGTACTTTGTGTAGAATACACGAAGTAATCAATAACAACAAATAAATAACTTTTAGGGAACTTTATTTGCCTCTTCTCATTGGCATTTCCCTAAAAAAATATTTTAAAAGATGCCAGAATCCTTGGGATAACAGCCTCAAAATATTTACCTTACAAAAATTCTATTCCTTAAGAATTTTCATATTACTGATAAATTTGTTCCAGTGTTGTATTTGTATCGATTTCTAGGCAATCAAGCAGAGCCATTTGTCTGCCCACACAGCAGAGCCACTGTCCTTGGGTTGTTGTTTTTTGTTGTTGTTTTTTAATGGTTTGCATCATTACTTGGAAGGTTGCTGGGACAGCAAATCTCAGTCGAATTAAATATACATCTTTGCATACAGATTTTGCAGCTCCCACATATTGCACTTTTACAGTTCAGGAGAGATGACTGAGCAGATGGGTGAGCAGGCCAGTGGATGTTTGCAATTTTCTGCCAAACCAAAGACATTTTTACTCTCTCAAGGGATGTGTGTATGCACTGATTGAAAGGTTACAGTTTGGTTATTTTTGTATGGAGGGAGGTTGCTTTATTTTCACATTGCTGCGTTCGTGTAACCTAAAAATTTAAACATAAGGTATCACTGAGAAGAGTGGGGGAGGCAAGGGGCAGTGATGTAGCATAGCATCAAGAAGAAAAAGAAAACATTAGGCAGCAAATTTACCTTTTCAAGCAACTGCATAGCCCCTTTTCAGGGTTGGGCTGCTGGGGGTTCGTAGCCCCTAGCTAAGATTCTGTGCAGTTCGTAGAACCCCCCAAATCCCACTCCTGGCTGGCCCCACCCACCCTGCCCCTACTTTCCAGGAGTCCCCACGCAGCCCATTTGGGATGTGGGTAAGTGCAGGGCGTGCACAGAGGCTTGGGGAGGGCGAAAAACGGGCCTCCCGGAAGTTCAGGAAGGCTGGAAATGGGCCTGTTTCCAGCTTCCAGAGAGCCTCCAGAGCCCGGGGAGGCCATTTTCTCTTTCCCGGAGGCTCGAGGAAAGCCTCCAAAGCCCAGGGAGGGCAAAAAGTCTCCCCTGCCCACCATGGCCACGCCCACCCAGCAACCGGGCAGAGAACCCCTTGCTAAAATTTTTGAAGCCCATCCCTGGCCCTTTTAAATAGCCAGAAACAAAAGTGGGGGGGGGTTTCCCCCTACAATTTATGATCTGAATAAAGAACATCACAATGGAAAGTCTAGCAACCACATTGAAGGAAATATGATAGCTGTCAGAATAAAAGTGTGGAAAGGGAACTTCACGAGGACAGTGGTGTCACCCAAGCAGGAAAAGCCCAAAGGGAACATCAGGCCAGCCATAAAACAAACTTGCATAGGAAAAGAAATCAAATAAAAGGTATTAAAGAAGCCCCTTAGACAAAGCCCAAATAATTAATAAAACTATGGAAACAAGAAAAGAAAACCCTTACAAACACAAGACATGCCAAATCAGCAAAACAAACAGACAAAAGACACAAAATATATTGCAAAGGAGACAGACAGGAGATTGCCACAAAACAAATATAAGAAACCATTAAGCTAAAAAAGATTAGGACGAAACCGATAATCCAATCAAACCACCCCGCAAAGTTTGCCTTCTGCACCCCGCGGAGTTTACCCTCCGGCGGAAATGAAGACAACCCCTGACAGGATTTAAAACATTAAGAAATAGAAACACAAGCACACACACACAAAATGAGAAAAAGGTATAAAAATCAGGGACTTACCATACAAAGGTAGCTAGCCCAGGAACGCAGACTTCTTGCTATCTCTCACCTTCCTGAAAAATAAAAACATCCGGCTTTCAAGCAGTTGTCCGTATCCTTGCACCGGAGCTCTCCCAGTGGGAAAATTCGAATCCTCGGAAGAAAGGCATTTTGACAGCCTTTCAACAAAAGCATTCTTTTTTATGTTAAGGCTTACCTGAGGGTAACTTACAATTGATGACTCACTGAGTAAATGGTTCGTGGGTTGTGCTTTTCATTGCTTAGCAGGTTGCAACTCAGAGCATCTTACACAGTGGTGGGATTCAAATGTTCTTACTACCGGTTCTGTCAGCGTGGCTTGGTGGGCATGGCAGGGGAAGGATACCGTAAAATCTCCAGTCAGAGGTGGTATTTGCCGGTTCTCCGAACTACTCAAATTTTCTACTACCGGTTCTCCAGAACTGGTCAGAACCTGCTGAATACCCACCTCTGATCTTACACGTTGGAAGTAAAATGTTAGTCTTTAATATTATCCCCAGCACATAGAGAGAAGAATGCAATCAGGAAGGAAAAACATAAAATTGATTCCAGGACAGATGGTAGCACCTAGCCCAGGTTGTTTAAAATTGTACAGTTACTTAGTAACCTAGTTTGTACTTGGATGGGAGATTATCGGGAAATTCCAAGGCTACAAACTAAACTAGAAAGCGGAGAAAAAGTCCCAGAAGAAGAGAATAACAAATACTTCTAAACTGTTGCAAAGAAAACTATAAACAAATATTCACAAAGTCATCCCAAATTATGCCTGATTGAAATTTTACTTTTATATAAAGAGATAGAGAGAAATTCTTCAAATCAATATTTACTTCGAGAGACTGCTTGGACTAGTCCCTGCAATTTTCTTGGCAAGATTGTTTTGCTCTTGCCTGCTTCCTAGGGCTGAGAGAAAGTGACTGGCCCACCTGCCTTTGTGGCTAAAGTAAGACTAGAACTCATGGCCTCCTCTTTTCTAGTCTAGGTTAAAAGAATGATTTTAGGTTAAAAGAATGAATGACTCATCAAAGTAATTCTGCAATTTTAAAATGCGTTTTAAAAAAACTGAAAAGAGGCACAAGTACACCCAAGAAAATCAGAAACATCCAGATCATAACAGTGGTCTTATATCTTAGTATTAGAGTCCTGTGATGAACCCAAAGCCCTGTTAGTTATAGATTGACAAAACAGGAATGAGGAAGGAATGGTGTTTGCTGTTCTTCCTTTTGTTTTCTCTCATTGTTCAAATTGGTAAAGAAGGATGTTTAAAATAGCTGAAGGGATCCTTCGGTTCTTTGCACCCTTTCAGCATGTAAGGGAGATCTCAAAGTTTTCCAAATTCTTCAAATCCCTGCTGAATTCCCCAAAATGTCTCCTGTTGTAATCTTTCCAGTTTCAGAGTTTTCTGATATGGATAAATAGATAAATGCCCAATTTTGGTAATCACAGTATGTTTTTCTCCCTGGAAAAGGCAGGGTTTCTCTTTTTTTTGCCGTGGGGGTGGATAGGGGAGAGGTTGTTTATTTTGTAAGATGTACAAAAATCCACAATAACGTTGAAAATCACCTTGTCTTAAAGGTTTCCCTCCCCCTTTTTTCTATATATTTTTTAAAAAAACCAATCACTATTATTACTTTTATCTCACTTCCTCCTTGAATGATTATTTAGGCACAGAACACTGTGCATTTACATAGTTGTGTGTTCATTCTACCACAAGAAGAAACACTTCCTGCTGCCATAAGCATGGGAATGTTATTTTTTTTTAAAGGATTAAAAGAGGGAGGGGTCAAATGGTGTTTTTTTAAGACAGGAAAAATAAATAAACAATGTAAGGAGATTTCCCAGTTTCTTTCCCCCACCTTCAAATCTTGAATCAGATTTAAGCCCACTCTCTATATTCATTCTACTTTTATTTCAGGGACAAGGGTGAATTTAAAATGAACTGAATAATACAGCATGCTATTAAGTAAATCAGTTTTATTTGCACATATATTTATTTGCATGAGGAAACCCTAGTTTAAAGGGGTTTCCAAAGAAGATTCTTTTCAAAGTGGAGATTTAAGATTTTAAAGCAACAGGATTCAATTTCAATAGATTTGCGATTCAGTGTCCAATCTGACCAAAGATTCAGTTGCCATGGGGAAGCATCAAATGACTGCAGTCCATTTATTCTTTTGTTAGAAAGGAAAGTGCATAGCAGCATTGATGGGCCTTCGGAGCCTATTAACTCTACAGAGCTTCAGCAAAATAGCATTTTTTTTTCAATTTCCTATATACAGGTCTTTAGGCAGGAGTAGCACGGACGAGGCAAAGAGGGCCCAACAGTCACAAACAGACAGTAGACAAAATCAGCTCAAACCAAAATGCAGAAAATGTCCTACTCCATATAAAAACTGCAATGTTCAGAATATGCTTAGCAAGTAAACTCTTATAAACACAAAGAACCCTTGTCCTCTGGCCACTTAAAATTTTCTGGGTGACACAGTTGTTAGCAGAACTAAAGTTAGCCTCCTCTGGTTTGCTAGCTGGCTTTGGAGAAGCAAAGTCAGTGGGAGAAACCACATTCACTTAACCACCACATGATTCACTTAACAACTGCAGTGATCACTTAGCAACTGTGACAAAAAGGTCATAAAATGAAGCATAACTAACTCAATAGCTGCCTTGCTTAGCAATAGAAATTTTGGGATCAGTTGTGGCCATCTGTTCAGAACTACGTGTGTGTGTGTTATACAGATACGTAACATATATGTGTGTGTATGTGTATACACACACACACACACAGGCACACACACACACATATATATATTGTGACTCCAATATAGTAAAGTATCTATTTTATAGGTTTGGATTAATTTTATTGATGATTCATAGGAACTATGTATATTAAAGCTATGGGATAGTTGTTGTCAACTTCTGCATTTAGATAGTAAAATCACATGCCAATTTCCCAGATCTGTTGTGCCAAAGGAAGGAAGGATTGGGAAGGGCAATGTCTAAAGACTGATACAAAGACATATAATTGATTCACAGTAATGTGGAAACATTACAAAGGTCTGTGACAAGAGGACAGATTAAAAAAAGGGTAATAAACCCCAGCCAAACAAGATTGGGCTTAATGGTCAAATAGATGAATTTGAAATTCTGAGAACCATGTCTGCCTTTTAGGGGGACAGGGGGATTGCCCATTCATCAAAAACCTCTCATAGTGGCATGTTAATCCCAAAGCAAAAAATCAGATAAAATCTTGAACTGGGAAGGCATCATTGTAGAGGCCCAAGGACGTGTGTGTTTAATATATTTTTTTAATTGAAGAAATATTTAACAAGCTAAAGGCAGTATGAATATTAGAAAAGAAATGAACAAGAAAGAATAGTAAATAAATAAGAATGAAAATAGGAGACAAAGAAAACATTATAAAAAAGCAGCTTCCAATCTTTTTGACAGCCGTTACAAATTTATTTATATTTTACCTTCCTTCTCTCCAAGGTTACCTCATAATTTTCTTCTTTCCATAAACTACCCTTTCTAATTTTCAAACCCATAACTCAAAGAGTTTATTTTTCTCTTTTTTTCCCAACAAAAAGTCTATAAGGGGTTTCCAATCATAGATACCATATTGCTGATCTTTCTTAAATCAAAAAAGTTAAATCTGCCATATCTGATATTTCTGTCCTCTTCACCAGCCATTTCTCCGTTGTGGGTATTTCAAAATATCTAAAGGTGTATGGATGACCGGGGCTATATACAGTTCTGTAGCTTAGTGTGAGGCCTCCAGATCAGATAAATTGAGATCTCCCTCCATATCCATAGACTTGAAGTACTTTGCAGCACTTTCTATGACATTTAAATGATTAAATATCTTTAAATGTATTAACGTTGCAAATATTTGAACCATCTGAGCTCAGCTTGGTTCATTGGTAAATTCCAATTCTGACAAAATTTCACAGGTACTACTTTGGGGGCATCAGTGCCATTTAATTTGGGGCACAATTCAATTTTTAAAAAAGTAAAGGGCTAACTCTATTAATACACATGCTAAGAATAGTAAACTACCTTGTTATTTCATAATGGAAGGTAATCTATGAATAAACAAATACTTTTCTCAGAAATGAAATTAAGATAGTCTTTAAAAATATATATTTGGTTCCCCTGTGATGTGTTCCTGACAAAGTCACAAGACAAGACTCTTCCCCAGAGGTGGGATTCAAATAATTTAACAACCAGTTCGCCCAGGGTCAGCTTGGCTGTCATGGGAGGCGTGGTCCATCCCCATTCTCCAGCTCCACTGCACATGAAGGACGAGCCTCCCACAACAGCCAACCTGACGCTGGGTGAACCAGTTGTTAAATTACTCCCCACACACACACACTATCAAAGTGGATCCTGGGCACTGCGCTGCAATGGAGAAATGGACAACAGAGCAGCCAGCACAAGGGAAGGAGGAGGAGGAGCAGAGAGAAGAAAGAGGGAAAGCGGCCTTCTCTTTCCCTCACACTGGCCACTTCACTTCCCGTTTCTCCATTGCAGCACAGCGCCCAGGAACCACTTTGATAGTGGGGGTGGGTAATTTAACAACCGGTTCATCCGAACCAGTGAGAACCTGCTGAATCCCACCACTGCTCTTCCCCCAATTCTGTACTCTAGTTTCACTAACATAGTGAAAAAGATGAGTGAGGCTAATAAAGTTTAACAAGATGGATTGTAAATAACTAAGCATAGATGCCATTTGCTTAAATAAACTGAAATCCAAAAATAAATTACCTATTGGTACCAAGTATTTTCCATTAAACAAGCTGAACATGATGAATCATACAGTGCGCAAAGCTAACACATGGGCTGGTTTCATAAAGCCATGTTTGTTTAGTTTAGAAGAGCCAGCTTTTTCCCTGACTTTGATAAACAGTGCAAGTGATTCATTATTTTAGCATCATATACATTTCCTGTTTATAGGCGATGGTTCAAGTCATTATTATTTTTTTTACAGACAGGTTTTTCTAATTCCAATATAGAACTTTTTGTGTGTGCCAGAGTTCCATTCCCAAGTCAATTCCATTTTTCTTACAGCTGAATCACATTGCTTTTCTTGAAAAACTGAATTTACTCACTTACCAAAACATTTTGGCTTGGGAAATGGTGCAGTTAAAATCAGTCCCAAATCAGAAGAGGAAAGAGATGGCCAAATATACAGAATTGCTTTCCTGAGTACTACTATATTTGTTCAATTTACTGTATCTGTCAGTCACAGTTATAAGAACACAGTGAAAGTGTTACTATGCCTTCTGTCCAGTGCTCTTCCAGAGCCCACCATTCCCTTGCCTCCTGATTAATCCCTTCTTAAGACAGACCAGTACCTTTTTCCTCCCAGGCAGCAAAAACTAGAGCTTGGTTTTGTAATCTCTTCTGCACTATTTAATCCAGTAAAAAGCTGACCCCTTCTCAGGCATGTCTACGTGGTTGTTTGAGAGATTCCACGAATGCTTGGAGGACAACAAATTCATATTTTTGTTGCTTTGTAATACAAGATCTAGTTTCCATTGCATCATTTGTACTATTACAGCTGCAGGCTTTAGGGTATCTGGCTGTTTTTTGAGCAAAAAATAACAACAAAACCAGAATGCAAACTGTGTCCACTGCACACAGGACACGGTTATCACAATTGGAATCCCTTGTGCAATAAGCAGCCACCTCACATGAGGCTGCCCTGGGCAAGCAGTGTTCTGCTGGGATTGTACAACTAGGCCTGACTATTGTTTGTTCTTGTTATTACTGCCATGTGCAATTAGTTAATGTTTCTCAGAGTCTATGTCTGAGCTGCATGGTAGATTCCAGTAAGACACATGATTGTAATACAGGGATTTGGTCATAAAATCTTAGGCTTCTTAATCCTGTGGAAACCTCTAAATAAATCCTGTAAAGTTGATTACTCTCAGTATCAAAAAGTTAGGAATCTGATCAGAAAAAGAAACCAAACTTTGACTACACCCTTAAACTAGCCCAGTCCCACTAATTTGAAAATTCTACATTGGAATATTTTGGAATCTTAAAAAGCAGGACTCTCTTCAAAGATAAATCTCTCTCTCCCCCCTCCCTTCCTCTCTCTCTCCTGTCTCTCCCTCCCTCCCTCTCCCTCTCTCTCCCTCTCTCTCTCTTTTTCTGTGTGTGTCTCCCTCTCTCTGTGTGTGTCTCCCTCTCTCTCTGTCTCCCTCTCCATCTCTCTCTTACTAGTCCTTAGCAGTAAACACATCACCATATTACTGAAAGATTCGCAAGGGACATGGGGGTGAAGGAAAGAATTTGGGTTCATATTAAAATACAAGATGATCTCATTTCAAACATGAACCAAACATAGTTATTTGTCAAAATGTCCTTTTCTGAATTCTGCACTCCAGATCCCTAATGTGTATAAGAATGTACTCTGTGAACAAGAGTGTGTATGAAAAGTTACATTCATAAAATGCATTGTTCGTAAAATGCATTGTTACATAATTGGTTGCTAAATTAAGCAAAATAAAACAATATTAGGAGAAACAGCCATACAAAATATTTTGTGGAAACTTTTTAGGCTGCAGAAGTGGAGTAGACTAGGGAGTGTGAGTGAGCGGAGGGGGGGAAGGAGGGAAAGAGGGGGGGAGAGAGAGAGAGAGAGAGAGAGAGATTGCCACATCTGCTTTTTTCTATTAACATACCCATTTTCATTTCCTGATAAATGGTGTGCCAATAGGTGAACTATGACAGATAAATAGCTGACTGAATTTTCTTATCACCTGACATCTTCTCTAATGCAATGGTTTTTTTCTTTTTTTAAATTCACATACTGCCACTCAGCAACTATGTATTCTGGATAATTAAATGATGCACCTGCGTGTCTGAATATCTCTGTATTATGTTCTATAGGCTCCTTCCTAATATTGACCTTATTAACCAAAATCAAAAGGACCCTTATACAGTTCTTTGAGGATTCAAGACATCTTACAACATCTCGAATCCCCAAATGAACTGTGTAAAGGTCCTCTTTGTAGATTTCAGCGCAGCATTCAACACCATCATTTCTGAAATCCTCCTCTCTAAACTGACTCAGCTAGCTGTGCCTGGCCACACTTGTAGATGGATCATAAGCTTTCTAAAGAATAGGATGCAGCAGGGTGAAGCTAGGGAAAAATCACATCAAATGCCCATTCAATTAGCCCCATAGGGGTATGTGTTCTCCCCATTACTCCATTACTCTGTCTCCATACCGATGACTGTGTCTCAAAGGATCCTTCTGTTAAAGTCCTGAAGTTTACAGACGATACAACAGTCATTGGTCTCGTTGAAGATGATGATGAGTCTGCATATAAATGAGAGGTAGATCAACTAGCCTTGTGGTGCAGCCAGAACAATCTGGAGCTGAACATTCTTAAAACTGTATGATAACAGAGATGATAATAGATTTTAGAGGAAGCTCTCCTATTCTACCTCCTCTTAAAATATTAGGCAACATAGTATCAACAGTAGAAACCTTCAGGTTTCTAGGTTCTATTATCTCCAAGGACTTGAAATGGACACCTAACATTAGAACTATCATTTAAAAGTCACAACAAAGAATGTTCTTCCTGTGTAAGCTCAGATTGCCCAAGGATCTGCTGATAACAGTTCTACAGAGGAATTACTGAGTCTGTCATTTGTACCTCAATAACTGCCTGGTTTGGCACAGCAACCAAAAAAGGACAGGCAGTGGTGGGATGCTGCCGGTGTAACAACCAGTTCAGTGATCGCTCGCTTTGTGCACGTAAACAGCTGTCCGAAAAAACTTACCTGCTATGTACTGTTATACAGGTACTGGGGAGTAACACAGCTGAGGAGTGGCAATCCACTCTGCCGCACAAATCAGCTGAGAGGATATAGGTAAGTACAGCGCAGGGGCGAGCGGGCGGGCCCACATGATTGTCGGAGCAAACCGGTTATCTCCCAGCTGATCGTCAGAGTTTGGGGTTCTCCCGAACCAGTCCAAACCATCCCTGAGGACAAGTACAGACTTCAACAGATTTAGGACTGCAAAAAAAAAAAAAAATGATCTTGACCAGACTCCCTTCCATTGAGGATCTGTATACTGCATGAACCAGAAAGGGGGCTGAGAAAATATCTACAGACCCTTCACATTCTGGACATAATCTATTTCAACTCCTCCCCTCAGGACACCGCTATAGCTCCGTGATGGTGAACCTATGGCACGCGAACCACAGGTGGCACGCAGAGCCATTTGTGCCGGCACGCGAGCTGCAGGCAAACTTACCTCACTGCACATGTGCACGCCTCACAGTTGATTTTCGGCCAGTTTGAGGCCTTTTTCGGCCTCCCAAAGGCTTGAGGAAGGCTTCTGCAGGCTTTGCAGGCTGAAAACTAGCCCTGTTTCGTCACTTCCTGTTTTTCCAAAAATACCGGAAGTGATGAAATGGGGCTAGTTTTCGGCCTGCAAAGCCTGCAGAAGCCTTCCTCAAGCCTTTGAGAGGCCGAAAAAGGCCTCAAACTGGCTGAAAATCAGCTGTGAGGCACAGTGCAGGTAAGGGGGCGGCGGGGGTGGGTGGGGATTACGCACGCATGCATAGGGGGCGTGGGGGTGTGTGTATTGCCTTCCGGGTGCTGGCACGCGAGTGCAAGTGTGCAAGCGAATGCACAATTTTTTTGGCACAGGAGCCCAAAAAGTTTAGCCACCACTTCTATAGGTCATCACATGCCAAAACAACCAGACATAAAGATAGTTTTTTCCTCTGTGCCATCACTCTGCTGAACACTTAATTCCCACAGCACTGTCTCATTTCTCATTCTTTTTCATCTTCTCATTTTTCCCATAATCTTCTCCTATCAGTTTCTTAGGGTTTATCCATTCTTGTTTGTAACTTATAATTAATTATTGTAATTACGATTATGACCTACGACTTATTACTTTCTGTTTATATGTACACTGTAAGCTTGTGCACCAGAGACAAATTCCTTGGCCAATAAAGAATTCTATTCTATTCTGGAAATATACATCGTCATAGGATGTCCCAAGCACTTCACCCTTCATGAACCAACCCTACATTTATTCAGAATTTTGTCCATTAGTATCAAGCTCCCCCACTATGCAATTAAGCTATTAACTAAATTACCCATAATCTGTAAAGTTAGTCAACATTTCAGTTCATTTCCTTGAAATCGATGATCAGATTTTAAACAATTGTACAGGTTGGGCAATATTTGCTCTCTTCTATTCATTTTGATCCATTACATTATAACCTTATTTCTCCTAAATTTAAGTAATAACAACAACAATAATAATAATTCCTTTTTATTTAGTATTACTGCGTAAGTAAGCTTAGCTTTATACTCATAGGAAACAAAAAATGTGATGCTTCAATAACTGTATTATATTAAAAGAACTTTAGTTTGTGTTATATATTACAGTTTAACTACCTACATATAAAGTTAATGTGCATAATTTTACAAATGTTGTTATCAAGAGCTGATTAGAATAATAATCTAACCATATTTCCTGAAAATGAGGACTGATTTTATTTGATTGTTACCAAATAATAGCAATAGCACTGGCACTTAGACTTATATACCGCTTTACAACTCTCTCTAAGTGATTACAGAGTCCGCATATTGCCCCCAAGAATATGGCTCCTCATTTTACCGATCTTAGAAAGATGGAAGGCTGAGGTAACCATGAGCCTGGTGGGATTTGAACTGCCAAATTTCAGGCAGCTGGCAGTCAGCAGATGTAGCCTGCAGTACTGCATTCTAACCACTGCGCCACTGCAGCTCTATACCACTCCCATACACTATGTATATGGTCTTATTCATAGGACTTTCCCTGCCATTCAACAAACAAATATGGTTTCAAAAGACATAGAAAATTAGAGAGAGGGGACATTCAACCAGTTTGGAAAATTTTAACGTAGCCTATTGTCTTTAAAGAAAATGGAAAATGGTGTCGCATCACCAGTGTTGAAGAAAGATTCCATTGTTTATGGGACTGGAGTTTAATACCATTAGCAATTGCACTTAGACTTATATTTTTCTAGTCATGGTAGACTAGAGATCAATTTATCCTTCTTCTGAGGAAAGATGTAGCCAAAAGAAACATATGCATGCAATGACAGATAGTACTATATGTGGGAGGAACAAGGAAATCACATCATATCTTGCTTTTCTTGGTTAGTTTCAGGGAGCTTCCATTTTCAATATTTCTAGTTCCAGCATAAATAATAATAATAATAATAATAATAATAATAATAATAATAATAATGCCAATAAAAATCCTTTTATTACTATCTTTGGGATGGAATATATTCTGCATTCAGTTACAGCTGATCAGTAAAAAGAAATATGGTATTCCATTTTGTTTACGGTCCTATTAATATAAACTGGCCTCCTTATATTCATGCATGCCAGCTGTACTTCTGATTGTCACTAATTATCACAATTAGTGCAATAGTCTGGGGGTTTCTAAAAACACTCAGATGAATGTGTTTACAATTTGCCTCATAACTGACAAATTCAACCAATTGGAAATCCTAAGCATGCTAAGCTGAACATGAGTCCAATCTGCATTTTTGCAGAATGAACCAAAATCAAAAGGCATGTTTATGGATGTAGGAGATGGATATAATGAATATATCACCAGTGCTTTCCCCACTTTGAAGTCCCATTATTCATCTGAATGCATGAATAGGAATTTTATAATACCCTAGAAGTAGTTCCAAGGCAACCACCCAAGGGAGAAATGTCTTTTCAACATAGGTGCTCATTTTCCACCCTGTGTTGCAAAACTGTGTGACATGTTGCAACTTTGCTTTAAAAGTCAACTTTTGCAAAACACATATTGGGTAATTTGAGTACATCTTTATCCTTCTGTGCACATAGTAGCCTTGCCAGTCTGGTTCATATTTAAAAAAAAAGAAAAAGAATTTGCCCTTGGACAAAATTTTTGAATGAGACACAAGACAAGGAGAAAAGAAATATTTAAAGTGTTCACAAAGATATTCCAAAGTTAGACATCCCATAATTGTGTAAAAGAAAGGGAGAGAGGGAGGGAGAGAGGGGAAGGAAGGAAGGAAGGAAGGAAGGAAGGAAGGAAGGAAGGAAGGAAGGAAGGAAGGAAGGAAGGAAGGAAGGAAGGAAGTGTGGAAAGCGAACTTCATGAAGACAGTAGTGTCACTCAAACAGGAAAAGCCCAAGGGGAACATTAGGCCAGCCATAAAACAAACTTACATAGGAAAAGGAATCAAATAAAAGGTATTAAAGAATCCCTATAGACAAAAGCCTAAGTAATTAAGAAAACTAGACAAATAAGAAAAGGAAACCCTTACAAACACAGGACAGACCAAATAAGCAAAACAAACAGACAAAAGACACAAAAAATATAAATTACAAAAGAGACAGACAGGAGATTGCCACAAAACAAATATGAAAAAAACCATTATAAAGCTAAAAGAGATTAGAAAAAACCGATAATACAATCTAACCACCCCGCGGAGTTTGCCTTCCGCACATCGCAGAGTTTGCCATCCGGCAAGAATAAAGACAAACTCAAACAGGATTTGAAACATTAAGCACAAATACAAACATTCACACGAAATCAACTCACAAAGGGAGAAAAGGGTATAAAAACCAGGGACTTACCATAAGAAGCCAGCTAGCCCAGGAACGCAGACTTCTCGCTGTCCACCGCCTTCCTGAAAAATAAAAAGATCCAGCTTTCAAGCAGTTGTCCGTATCCTTGCGCCGGAGCTCTCCCAGCGGGAAAATCGAATCCTTGGAAGAAAGGCATTTTGACACCTTTTAACAGAAGGAAGGAAGGAAGGAGGGAAGGGAGGAGGGAGGAGGGAGGGAGGAGGGAGGGGGAAGGAGGAAGGAGGAAGGAAGGAGGAAGGGAGGGGAAGGAAGGAAAGGAGGGAGGGAAGGAGAAGGAAGGAGGAGGGAGGGAAGGAAGGAAGGAAGGAAGGAAGGGAAGGAAGGAGGAGAGGGAGGAGGGAAGGAAGGAGGGAAGGAAGGAAGGAAGGAAGGAAGGAAGGAAGGAGGAGGGAGGGAAGGAAGGAAGGAGAAGGAGGAAGGAAGGAAGGAAGGAGGGAAGGAAGGAGGGAGGGAGGAAGGAAGGAAGGAAGGAAGGAAGGAAGGAAGAAGGAGGGAGGAGGAAGGAAGGAAGGAGGGAAGGAAGGAAGGAAGGAGGGAAGGAGGAGGAAGGAAGGAAGGAGGGAAGGAAAGAAGGAAGGAAGGAAGGAAGGAGGGAGAGAAGGAAGGAGGGAAGGAAGGAAGGAGGGAGGGAAGGAAGGAAGGAGGGAAGAAAGGAAGGAAAGAGGGAAGGAAGGAGGGAAGGAAGGAAGGAAGGAAGGAAGGAAGGAAGGAAGGAAGGAAGGAAGGAAGGAAGGAAGGAAGGAAGGAAGGAAGGAAGGAAAAAAATCACCAGAATTTTTAAACTACAGCAGTGATCAAAGACTGCTTCTAATTAACAAGTTGGAGTTATAAGGCGAACACAATTTACACTTTACAAAAATAGATTCAAATCCTAAAAGTAACTCTGTTACCAGGTTGCTGGATGCAGACAACTGATAACCACAGCGTCAGAAATGACAGAAATTCAATACGGGAATGACTTACAGGGCAAATTATCTAGACAGAACTATATCTCCACATATTAGGTGAAATAACCTAATACAGAATTCCTAAACCTATATGCTGCATTACCTGAAGCATAATTATTTTTGAGTGTTTGTATTCATCCTGGTTTTTTTAGTACAATACTGCAAAAAAAAAGTCTTTCCTAAGAAGGGACACTAAAATGTATGCGAACTTTTTCTAGATCTTTGTTTTCAATTAAAATTGATAGAGACACTGAACAGAATCACTTTGATCAGAAAAAGGAAAAATCAAATTGATTTGCATTTCCCTATTATATTCTGTTGATGTGAGATCTGGGAATCAAATTTCAAATTACAGTTTTGCCCAATTACTTGATTCAGATGAAAAGGTTCAAAATATTTTTATGTGAATTACGTGTACTACTAAAATAATGTAGGACCCCAATCTCTAATTTTTCTGGTATTTAAAATAAACCTCCACTGAAACATTAAAATGCAGCCTTGAAGTCTGTTTATGCTATCCATTCTTACACACATCAAATTGTTACCAAGTTTCCCATAAAAAATTAGAATTTTAGTTCACTGAAAGTAAATTCCTATAATTACTCAGCCACTTGCTCTTCAGTGTGAAATTATAGTAAGTTAACTATCTATAATTGAGGATTTGGTGCCAAGATATATAGCCCAATAGTTCTTCAATAAGTGTGTAAAGCTAAAACAAAGAAAAGGGTCAGACTAGGACAAGAAAATACATTTAATTAAAATTAACAGCTTAGTCTACTGTCAATACTTCCCATGATTTATTCATTCTCCTTTTTTGTCATATTCAAAATTCCCAAAGTAACAACATTGAGAAGGCTGTTTGATTCACACCCTGTCTGGAGACTTAATCTCCTTACCTTTCTCTAGCTTGCTCCAAATCTTGTCCCCTTGACCTGTTGACAAGGGAAGTGAAGAGCACTGAAGCTGTAAATTATTACAGCTGGCACAAATGAAATTTTACTGTGAGCTATTTTAAGCCTGACAAATACACTGCAGCGAGCTTATTAAGTAAGATATGCTCAGAATTCCGAAGGAACACATGCAATGTTTTCAGTCACTCAAAAAAAGATTTTTTTTTTAATATAAAGGAGAAAGACAGCATGTCAAAACAAATACAAGCAAAACTGAGAGCAAGATAAACAAATCATGGTTAGTATAGCTAGAAATGCTATTTTGTATCATGTGAGGAACAAAGCACAGTTCTTATTTCCAATACTCCTGAGAAGATTCAGCTCTGTGTCCATGGATAAGACGCTGAGCCATATAGACTTACCAACATTTGCAATCAGGGTCCTTGGTGCTCTTCCAGCTTGGTTGTTTTCTTGCAGATGTTTCATTATCCAAACTAGGTAACATCATCAGTGCTAGCACTACACTACAACACTAGCATTGATGATGTTACTTAGTTTGGGTAATAAAACATTTGCAAGAAAACAACCAAGCTCAGAGAGCACCAAGGACCCCTCATTTCAACCCTGAGCTACATATATTCTCCTTTATTACTGGCATTTGCAATAACTTTGAAGCCTAATACACCTGGTCCAGAATGTGATCACATGGACAGTGATGGGGGTGTCACATTTTGCACACATCATCCACAGCTTCACAAGCTGCACTCAGCTTGTGAAGCTGCACCAGTCAGTTTCTGGGCACAATTCAAGGTGCTCGTTATCATCTGTAAAGTCCTTCAAAGTTTAGAAGTTGGCTGTTTGAGGAATCACTTATCCCCAGTCATCTCTGTCCATCTGGTATGGTCCAGCAGGGTGGACCCACTCTGAAACCTATAATCAAAGAATGTCATATTGTGGGACTCAGAAAACATGCCTACCTGTTGGAATTCCTGCCCTCTGGAATCATCTCCCCCACAAAGATTTATGTGCCTCCCTCATTTATGTCATTCAGGAAACTTTGAACAACTGATTTTCCCAAGCCTTGGAGATACAGTAATTATGGAGTTCTCTTTTGTCTGTTTAATTGCCTAGTTGCCTCTAGATCAGGGTTGGGAACTATGGCCCTTTTATGATTTGTGAACTTCAACTCCCAGAATTCTTGAGCCAGAGTGTCCATAAATCAAAAAGGGGCCATAGTTCCCCACCTCTGATCTAGATTCATTGAGGAATCAGGCAATATATAAATCAAATTTTAAAAAATAAACTGGGTAAAATTTAGTCCTGCCTTATACAGGAGACCTAGCTGGTTGACTCTAATAAGTCATTCCATCTCAGCCTTAGTAAGAAGGCAATGGCAAACAACTTCCAAAAATAGAGATAACAGAAGAGAAGGAAAAAAATTGGAGAAAAATCACAAAATACAACTGGAGCATCACTCAAACAAGATCAGCAGTGGAAAAATCACAAGCAGTGAATTGCAGAAGGCAGCTTTACTTGGAACAGTTTACATTCTACGATGATACCTTTAACACCATCAAACATCAACATCTGGTCCTGGAAAGGGACTTGATAGGTAGATAAAAATGTCAAATTCAGTCTAAACATCTGGTTGACTGTGACCACCACCACCACCACCCTCATTGCAAAATCTGAAAATAAATGATTTGTTAATCTACTTCTTCAAAAATGTTGCATAAGAAATGTCTGGTTTTCAGACAGGGGGTATGATCTCCCCAATATTGTTGATGTTTTGCAATCATTCTCAGGCTTCTTGCTAAGACCTTTCAAAATTGTGAAAATAGAAGCCGAAGTCTCAAACTCTCAAAAGTACCAAAACAAGCAAACCAACAAACCAAAGCTTGTACATACACAAAGAAAGAGAAATACCCACCCTCCCCAAATTACAGGAACAACTATAGAAATTCAAGGACTATAACTACCCAAATTGATTTTATAAAACTGTGGTTTATTGTTACAGGCTTGTCTAAAGTGTGTCTAAACAGAAATGGGCTGTTTTGTGGTTCGGTACAATATATTAAGGAAGCATAACCACTGTTCTGGGCAAACAATACAGTTTCAAAAAGAAAAAAAAATAAACGGGAGGAAAATTGGCCGGGGGGTGGGGGGAGAAAGACCAACAAAAGCTAGTGTCAGAAAGGACAGAAGATGGTAGACTGAAAAATCGCAGCTAAGTAGCCTCAAATCTTGTTGACACTATGTACGAAAGAAATAAACCAGAAAACTGATGAATTTTGAGCATATGAAACTATTGGTTAAAATACAGGGATCATATTTTGCCCTTCAAATTGTAAAGCCTTTATAGAGAACCAGCCAACTGAAGGTATTAGCACCTTTTGTAGCAACATGGTAGAATGGACATAGACAACCATGTAATTGGTTGCACTGCATGATGTGCCATTTTTCCCTCAAAGCCATAGCATCAGGTATAAAGCCAATAGATGTGTCATACTTCTCTCTCCTCAAAGGTAAGTCACAGAATGCCACACACAATTGTTACAAAACCGTTCCGTAGTGTATTTCCTACATTCAGGGGACTGACCAAATCAGACATATTTCTGTGACTGGGGCAATTATATTGGATAGCACAACCAATGCTTACAAGGGCAAAAGGATAACAGAACTGATGCAGAGGAAAAAGGCAAAGAAAGCAAAGCTATGAAAGACAGCAGCACTGTATATACGTAGAAGAGAGAAAGGGAGAAAAAAAGTAAGATACTTCTAATTGTAAAAAAAACCCCTCCTACTGAGGTCCTAAGTGCAGGGCATTTGATAATTATTTACAGTCAGAAAAGATACTGTAAAGGAAGTACACATAGGGAAATGAAATGTATGAAACTTAACGAGACAACAAACATGTGAAGGGAGAGATGCCTTGGGGAAAAAAGAAATGGTTTGCAAATCAGAAAGCTCCTAATAAAGAAGAAAACTAAGACAAAAAGCATAAAGGAAGGCAGAAGGGAATATTATAAAGTTATCATGACAAAAATGGCAGGTTGTCAGTGACAATCTGGCAAAGCAGAAGCAAAGTTTCTGATATAAATTGTTCTTATAACACCCCGAGTTTGTTATAGTTTGAAAACAGAACAGCAAGTGTTTCAAACAGTAAATGTATAATGGCGTTAATTAAGTTGGTAAATGTCACCACCCCTAGAAGATACAATTAGATTTCCACTATCATGGAGGATACAGAAGTATGTTGGGTTCTGGTTGCGAAAAATGTGAAATATTTTTAGAATAAGAACAGAGAGAAAAAGCAGAGAGCAGGGAGAAATCCAAGAAATATTTTTTTTAAACCCATTTACAACTAAAGTGATGTGAAAATTGGTGGAAAACAGAAAATGGTGGATTGGAAGCAGAGGTGGTATTCAGCAGGTTCTGACCAGTTCTGGAGAACCGGTAGCAGAAATTTTGAGTAGTTCAGAGAACCAGCAAATACCACCTCTGACTTTACAGTATCCTTCCCCTGCCACACCCACCAAGCCACACCCACAGAACCGGTAGTAAAAAAAAATTGAATCCCACCCCTGATGGGAAGTAAACATATTTTTAAAAATTGTTTAAAAATGTAGATTTTTGTACAGACTGGAAGAGCACAATTCCAGGTTTGGATATGGTCAAGGTACATTGACTGCAACCTCCCAGAGGACCTCCAGTGATTACTAAATTGTAATTTTTGATGGGACAGAATAATGGAAGAGAACCAACAGAATGTAGAGCTTAAGATGTTGGACTATGAACAAGGAAATCCAGTTTCTAGTTATCTTAGTCAAGGACGGTAGTTACTCCTACCTAAGCCCCAAAATGGCATCAGGCACTGTGACAAACCAGAAGAAACATAAAAATCCCTCACTGGATTTATAGTTTCTCTGTGAGAAATAGATGAACACAATGCAAAAATAAGTGAATTTTTCTCACTGGCAGCCAAGTGGGGAAAAGAAGATCCACAACAACAATGGCACTGAAAGGGAAATTGCTAGGCTCATGAGTGGGAGTAGTCACATTAATATTAATGAATTAAATTAATAGCAATTCAACTGAAATATAAATGGAATCAGATTCAGTTTTCCTCTAGTTCTAGCATTTTGAGAACTACAGCTGCAGCATGTCCTTCTCTGAAAAACATTGTATATTCCTGTTATAAGAGTAACAAGAAACTTGTAAATTGTGTAAAAGTAGTTCAAGGGTAAACATAACACTGAGGCTGCTTATATCCCAAAAGACAGGAAAATATCAATGGCAAAGAAGAGAGGATGTCAAATTCCTTTACATCTTTAACAGCAGGGGTGGAATTCAAATTTTTAACAACTGGTTCTGTGGGTGTGGCTTAGTTGGTGGGCGTGGCTTGGTGGTCATATCACTGGGTGGAAATGGCTTGGAGGTCATGCTATTGGCTGGGTGTGGCCAACTCAATATCATTCACATCGAGGCACGCATCTCCTCGTCTGGCCTCTCATGACTGTGGGGATGCTGCAACAGTCATAAGTGTGAAAATGGTCATAAGTCACTTTTTTTCAGTGCCATTGTAACTTTGAATGGTCACTCCACACAAGCAAAGTACCAGCAAAGGAGGGGAAAAAAACTCCAGAGATGTTCCTGAGACAGGAAGTCTAGTCCTGCCAAGAATGTAATAAGGGTTAATGGAGAGGCAGTTTCCATAAACAACACCAGAATGTTTCCTTCCTGTCTTCCTTACAGGATTAGGCCAGTAATTTCTTCTAACAACCGGTTCTCCGAACTGCTTAGAATGTTAACAACCAGTTCTAGTGAATAGGTGCAAACTGTAGAATCCCACCCCTGTCTAACAGTGAGAAGGACACGTTAGAAATAAAAGCTGTAGAAAATATTGAATTATTGTATGGAAAACCAAATAGCAATACTGTACTTCCCTTCCTGTATTAAGACGGCTAGTTGTTCCTTTTCTTTCTAATATTCTTTCTAATATTTTTATAGACAGAATGAAATTCTTGGGTCATATAATTTGACTTATTCTTTCCTGTATTTATCAGCAACTCACTGACTTATAAGCGGACAATACACTTGGAATTTACCTGTGGAGGTGGTTAGCATCATCAAGTTTCTGGGTGTGCAGCTAACGAGTAGGCTATCTTGGTTGCTCAACAGTGAGACACTGGTGAAGCAGGCAGAGCAGTGCCTGCATCTTCTGAGTGAGAAAAGTACATCTTCCTTCCACTGCCCTTATCACTTTCTACAGAGGGAGGACCGAGAGCATCCTGCCATATTGCATTACAGTCTGGTTTGGAAGCATCACTGCTTCAGACAGGAAGGCAGTGCAGAGAGTGGTGAGCATGGTAGAAAGGTTTATTTACAGTTCACTCCCTTCTATCCAGGACATAGTATATAAGCGATGCTTGAGCAGGGTCCGCAGGATTGTCTGGGATGCCACACATCCTCTTCATGACCTGTTTTCCTTGTTACCTTCTGGGAGGAAGCTTCGTGGTATCCAAAGCAGAACATCCAGATTCAGTCACAGTTTTGTTCCACATAGCATCAACCTTGCGAACTCTCAAGTTTCCTCTTTCCACTTATGTATTCAAGATGACAGTGATTAATATTTATTTTATACATATGTATGAGTGTAGATTATGCATGTGTGTCTATAGCATGTGGATATGTGTGGATATGTATGTATGGGTAGATATATACTTTCTTTTGAGAGCAGACAACGGAATTTCATTTTCAGTGTGGACCAGTGTGCTCACAGTAAAAAATGGTAATAAAGGTTACCTTACCTTATCTTATCCTTGTTATTTATGGTGTCCTAAGTTTTGTGGTTGTATGAATCCATGGTGTTAGAGCTGTGCCTAGTGCTTGTTTCCAAAACATGGCCACGATGGCCTTCTGCCTCTGAAACCAGACCTAGCTGGAAACTATAATCAATTGTCTTGTTTGCAAAGCAGTGTTCAGCACAAGGCATCCTCAGAAATGTCAGAAAGGCAAAGCAAGAGTAGAGTACCCATGGAGGCAGGCAACAGCCTTGGACCATAACTGGACTGTCCAAAACAAGATTATAGAGCCTAGTCTTATCCTCCTCTTCCTCTTCCTCATTCAACTTTATGATGTTGCCCTATTGGTGACAAGGAATTGGCCATCAATTACATAATTAGAATTAGAATTATCATTGTAAAGGAGAACATGTAGAAATGGTGGGTGCCATCATACCTCCAACTCCAAAGCAAAGAGCTGCATCTTCATCTTCATCATCATCATCATATCATATCTCTCCCTCTCTCCCTCTCTCTCTCTCTTTCTGCTTCTAGGTGACATTGCCCTTTGGCCTTGCACACTATCCCCATATTAAGGTGCCTAAAACCAATGCAATATACAGATATGGTGCAGAAAATGTAACTGTGAATCAGGAATGAAAGGAAGCACCTGAAGCAGTACTCTGGCAGCAAGAAGTAGAAAATGCAGAAGTCTGTTATCAATCTAGAAAGCCATAGTAACTACCTAGAGATATCAATTCTAGAGGAACACCTTAGCAGAATTCCTAGCCACCACTGTTATTTGTTGGCATGGTTGCTTTTGAAGCAACAAGATCAGGCAAAGCACTACTAGCATCCCATCCAGGAATGCTGCGTAGCTCATCAAAAGTGAGACACATCACCTGGCTTTTCCTGGACCTCCTTCTCCCTTTTAATCATCTTCATTCAGAATGGGGTTCATCTCTGTAGTGGTGGGCCTACATACAAACTACTTGAAAAGCCCATGTTCCACCTTTCTGCATCTCTGGATTCCTAGTCTCCTCCACGTTACACCACCTAATTTAGTGAACCAGTATTTTGATCTCATCCATAGGTCAAAAGGAAGCTAGGATTAAAGGGGCTCAGGATAGCAATACTGAATGCTACATGGCTTAAACAAGAAAGAAGGAAAGAGTGGGTTGTGGAAGTGGCTTAGGAGGGAACATTAATTTGAGCACTGCCTTGTCAGTAACAATAACAACATAATTGATGAGGTCACATTGCTTGGGTAGTTATTATACTTCTACCTTGCAAAAAAAACAACACTGGCTTTGGAATACACATAATAATCAACTATTTTCACATAAACATTAAACCCTATTACAAGAATTTAAAGCCAATAAATAAAGCAAAAGCAATATGGTAAATTATTAGGAGTTCTCTGTCTCTTCACCATAAATGACGATACTGAGTTACAAATATATTCAAGAAGTTATTTTTATTTCTACCCAACAGTGGTTACTGATATATCTAAAAGAGAATTATCAGAGGCTTCTTTCTTCTGACCTGGCCATTTGATGTTCTGCAACTTAATTAAACAATTATGTGATCCCATCACAATTCATTTTGGTTTGGGTCACTGCAACCCCTGGCCATTATTGTTGGTAGAACATCTTGTGCGGGAGGAGCGATTTACCATGCTACCACTCTAATTATTCCTCTCCTTTATACATCTGCTAAGAGCCCAAGTTTGATCATCTCTATACTAAATGATTACATTAACAGCTGATGTGGGCAGGCAACTTTGTACTCACACAAAAGAGGGACTGACCTCCTAGAAAATGCAGGAGGCAGAACATACATCAAATGCAGCTGACTTGGCTTTTATTCCTGGTTTATTGAGACGATTGGGCCTGAAGAGTATCAGGCATAGCTGAATTTTAGACTCTGGCAAACTCTATACTATCTCTGGAAAAGGTGCCCCAGGCAATGCTTAATTTTTAGCTCTACCTCCTCTTTCTTGTTTGTTTTGAATTAGTATTTTATATCAAGTAGCACAAAAGTTTCACTTGGCCATGTGGCAGCAGTATGAGAATTTGGCTGCCCAACATTTGATTAATATTAAGAATTTATTAGCAATAGAATAATTTTGCTAAGGACAAATAGACAGCAGGGGTGGGATTCCACCAGTTCACACCTGTTCGCTAGAACTGGTTGTTAACATTCGAAGCAGTTTGGAGAACCGGTTGTTATAAGAAATTACTGTCCTAATCCTGTAAGGAAAGCAGGAAGGAAACATTCTGATGTTGCTTACAGAAACTGCCTCTCCATTAACCCTTATTACACTCTTGGCAGGACTAGACTTCCTGTCTCAGGAACTTGTCTGGAGTCTTTTTCCCCTTCTTTGCTGGTACTTTGCTTGGAGTGACTGTTCAAAGTTATAATGGCACTAAAAAGGGTGACATGACCATTTTTCACACTTACGACTGTTGCAGCATCCCCACAGTCATGAGAGGCTAGGCAAGGAGATGCGTGCCTCAATGTGAGTGATATTGAGTTGGCCATACCCAGCCAATAACATGATCACCAAGCCATGTCCACCCAGTCACATGACCACCAAGCCACGCCCACCACCTAAGTCATGCCCACAGAACCGGTTGTTAAAAAATTTGAATCCCACCCCTGATAGACAGCTGTGGTTATACCTATCGGCTCAATAGCACTGATGCAGATTTTGAAAGCGTCCACCCACTCTCGAACACAATCAGGGTAGACAGATAGATGCAATCAACATGCGGGCCACATCAAAGGTGCAAAAAGGTGAGTATTATTAAAATCTCTTGCCCAGCACTGGCTGCAAGCACTATCATCTGAGTAATTAAAAAACTAATCTGCCTCTGTAAGGGACCTGTGCTGGACACTAAAACGTAGCTTATTCTCCTGGTGTTGAACTGAGGGGCGTTTGAACGTTTAACCAAAGGAGGGAGATCTGTCTAGCAGTGTTGCCAGGATTGAAAGAATACCCTTGGTCTTCCTAATTTCTAGGGTGGATTTTTTTTTTCTTCCTCCTCCTCAGTCCTGACGTTCCAGGAGAACCCTCAGGAACAGAAAGAGAGCCCCAGTCAAGCACTCACTTGAACTCTTAAAACAAAAATTTGAAACATGAAATCTGAAGTCTGTCCACGTGGAACAGTTCTAGACATGATCTAACGGAGCCGTTGATGTTTCCCTTCACTCTCAATACTACAATCTCTTTGACTGCCCGGTCTTACATTATGCTCACATGGACTAAGAGTTTCTGTTGTTTTATTTAGAAGGTGGGATCTTGTGAGAAGGTAGCTGAGACCATATAGGATATTAGATTCTCCTTGGGATCCAGCATACAATTCTTACTATCTATTGGAATTAACCGGAGGCTGGGTCTTTCCAATTCTGGGGATTAGCAACCCAAAGGAACCAGTAATTGGTCTTGGTAGAAAATATAACCAATGTACTATATAAAGCACTTACTTGTCCTGTATTTGCTTTCCGTACAAGTCCCTCCCTGTCTGAAAATGATAATGTTCTTGAGGGTGGTGAATTGCTCTTTGCGTTTGATTCAACTGCAAGCATGGCCAACTGGTTAGCCTAGTAAAAAGTTGGTTGGCCTCTGTGAGAATGGGCCATTGGGCTAGATGGGACAGGAATCAGACCCAGCATGGTACTGCTATTTTATCTATGAGCTCTGGTGGCACAGTAGTTTGCATGCAGTATTGCAGGCTAACTCTGCCCACAGCCTGGAGTTTGATCCTGACCGGCTCAATGTTGACTCAGCTTTCCATCCTTCTGAGGTCTGTAAAATGAGTAGCCAGTTGGTTAGGGGCAATATGCTGACTCTATAAACTGCTTAGAGAGGGCTATAAAGTACTATGGGGTAGTATAAAAGGCTAATGCTATTGCTATCTAGCCACCAAGAAAGAAGATCAGAATCTGTGAGGCGTGGAAAGCCAGTGATCAAAATGGATCTCTGATGAAGCACCACTCAGCCAAATTCGGCCACTTGTTCTACAGCATTCCTTGCTTACAATTCAGGAGAAGACAAGGTAAGCCTGATTTGGTCAATGATTAGATCTATCCCTCTACCTTGAAGTAGCTTTTGGATAGAGTCTTAGTGTAGCCATATATGTTTGTCCTTGCTCCTGAAATCACAATGTAAATTTCAGGATATTTCTCTTCCAACAAAGAAGGAAATGTCTAAATAGGAATCTAGAGTAACATCCCTCTGTAGCTGTATTCATGTTGACAAGTCTGATTTCTCTGTGCAGGTTCTGGCTAATAATGAATCTGTTGGTTGGTTAGTTAGTTAGTTACTGCAAGTGGTTGAAATTGGCTAACCAAACTGAAAAAGGGCCAAAGGCCAGCTGAAGTAAGTTATGACGCAATAAAATCGAGTTCTATGAACTCTGACTCACACTAAACAATGTGCCAGTCAGGGTTTTGAATGAATGCAGTGCTATTGACCAGACACTCCTTCGTGGGTAAAGTGTTTCAGGTTATGGGAAAAGATTAAGTTACTTATCACATGTAAAAATAAACACTGGGAAGCTTACCTGCCTTTGAACCATATGATAACTTATCTTAATTGGGAGCACTCTGAAACTTGGTTTTCCATTACATACATCATTCTGCAACTTTCATGGCATTTTAACATTCCTGAAAAGATTGCCTTTCTTTGTCAACTTCAGGAAAGAGTGACAGGTGAATAAAACAAGAGGTGAAAACCTTTGTTTTAGCTCGGCACCTGGGTAAAATCAAGGAGACAGATCCAAGGACAAAATCTTCTAGATATGGTCTGATGGTCTGCTATCTGTTCAAAATTTTCCAACAAAATGGATACTCAAGGAGAACCCCGTTTTAAAATAGGTCTTACAGGATAATGATTCTGGGAATAATTTGACTAGTGTATTCATCACTATTCAGTGTCTAATGCACATAAACAGAAGAATAAAAATGAAAAACCCAGAAAATAGAATAGAAATAGAGACAGAGTTGTGATAAAGGAGGAATAGGATATAAAATTAGAGAAACTGGTGGACAAAGTTGTTTTATCAATAGCCAAAATGCTTTCTGGTACTTTATTTATTTTTATTTATTTATTTTGTCAAGCAATTATAAGATAACAGGTATAAGTATAAACATAGTTATGAATACATGAAATGGATACATATAAGAAAAATAAAACAAAAATAATAATAAAAGAAACAATAGGACGGGGACGGTAGGAATGTTTGTGCGCTTATGCATGCTCCCTACAGACCTCTTAGGAAAGGGGTGAGGTCAATAGTAGACAGTCTAAGGTTAAAGTTTTTGGAGAACAATAGGCTTTGCTCAGACCAATGGATGTAATAATACAGTGCCATCCTTTTAGAATGCCATGGACAAGTTCTATGTATTAAGACATTTCAGCACACGCAGGAGCTCTTGAGATGATTTACAAACTAAAATATACTAGACCTGCATGGTGACAGAGCTTTGTGCCAACGAAATGATTTACAAAGAGAATGCAGCTTGCTTCAGGGAGACCCAACGATGAAACCTTTCACCTTGATAAGATGCTTTGTTCCTCTAGCACATCCAGTAGCCAAAAGAGGCTTCAGGAGTAAAACAAAGTGACATATTTTTACTCTCTTTTTAGAAGCAGCGGCAACTGTGTGGCTTTACAAAGCGTTGTTGAAAGGTTGCTGCACTCAAAGTGTCACAAAAGCAAAAGAGTCCTTTTAGCTTTTGTGCAGCCCTGCAAAGTATGCCAATACAAACAGAATTAAAACTGAAATTATAATCAGAGTAAAAGCATACAACCCTTCATTTAAACCCTATTAAAAGCCAGCAGAATATACATACAAGCATACGTACATACATGCATGCATACATACAAATGTGTGTGTGTGTGTGTGTGTGTGTGTGTGTGTGTGTGCACGCCAGCAATGCTTTTAGAGCAATAGAGAGTGGATTTCTCAAAAGGGATGATGATTATTCCTCCTTGGTCTGTCCTTTCTTTTAAAAAAGAAAAAAGCAAGCGAGCAGAACAACTTTATGTTCCTTCTACCCTTCCTCCCAAGCAGCTTGGAGACTTCATAATCTTACAACAATAACTTTGGTTGCTTTAGATTTAAAGCACACTTATCCATGACTGAGCACTACACTAAGCTATGTCTGGACCCAAGTGGCTTGCATTTGGCTTACTAGGTTCCGTGAAGTCAGCCACCATGGAATGTAAATCCAGAGTTTATTATTTGGTGTGGTTTATTCAATCCACCATAATTAAGCATACAATGGCATGGCCCGGTGTGCAAAAGCTGTACCTGAATCTAGTAACGTTCACTGCAAGTTAAATGGATGCAGAATTGCCCTCTTGAAAATCCCGTGAACTTCATAATGAGGAACTAAGCCCAGACCAGTGGTGGGATTCACATTTTTTTTTAACTACCGGTTCTGTGGGCGTGGCTTGGTGGGCGTGGCAAGGGAAGGATACTGTAAAATCTCCAGTCAGAAAGTGGTATTTGCCGGTTCTCCGAACTACTCAAATTTTCTGCTACCGGTTCTCCAGAACTGGTCAGAACCTGCTGAATACCATCTCTGGCCCAGACTTCCCATCTTTAAATTCTTCAAATTAACACAGCATTGATTTTTCTAATTATCAATTCCATATGTGTATGTGTGTCTGTCTGTCTGTCTGTCTGTCTGTCTGTGTGCATCTATTATCATACACATACACACATATGCACACTCACAAAACATGACCATACAAAATTGTTCTATGTATCTGAGTGAGTTGATTTCCTGGACAGCTAACAAAGCCTCATAGATTTTAGAATACAAGTGCATTGTATCCCTCTCTTGCTCTGCTCTCTTTTTCTACTTATCAGACGTGTTGCTAAATCATTCTCATTCTGCACATTTTTTCCTCCTGCTTGTTTCTTCCTTATCTCTCCACCCTGACCCTTGTGCAAACAGGTTTCTGTGACATAAATATGCAAACAGAAATAGCACTCGAACAGTTTTTGTTTTGAGTAATCTGCCATATGGAATGATAATTCCTGAGTATAAGGGATGCCAGTTCAAGTGGTATCATGCAGAGGTGAGCAAGAAGAACTTGTCAGTAGAAAGTGACAGGAGAAATCAAAACCATCTGAAGTTGGGGCTTTTTACTTTTTACTTTTTATTATTACTTTCAGATTGTGTGGGTGACTTGAAAGCCAGATCACACAAAAAGGGCTCTATTCCCCAGTATAATAGAAATATTAAGTGAAACCTTAATTCATTCCTACCATCACACTGAATAGAATAAAATAGTATGGGAATGAGAATAGACTAGAATAGGAATAGGAGTAAGAGTAGCAGTTGAATAGAATAGAATAGAATAGAATAGAATAGAATAGAATAGAATAGAATAGAATAGAATAGAATAGAATAGAATTCTTTATTGGTCAAGTGTGATTGGACACACAAGGAATTTGTCTCTGGTGAATAAGTTCTCATTGTACATACAAACAACAAAGCGATAGGTCATATATCAGAGATCATAGTTGCAATCATTAATCATAAGATACAACCACATGTGACAAATCATAAGATACCAATAAAGGAAGGTAATAGGAAAGATGAGAAAATGAGAAAGATGAGAAGGATTATAGCCTTGGATTGTGGACGGTGTTCAGGAAATATCCAGGATTGAAGGCATAATCAAATTCATGCTCAACCAAAATCATCCTTCCAGTTTACAGCATGCTGGTGGTTGCAGAGAAGTTGAGAAAATTCTGATCCAGAAAATTGTTAAGAAGAGGAGATATACCCACGCAATTCCTAAACCCATTCCTTTGCAGAGATTGGATTCCAGCCAATGTGATCATATCTGCTGGAGAATGACATCAGTGCAACAGCCAGATTCCATCAGCACACATGCACACTCATTCTAAAGAACAGCTGAGATACAACAGTTCCTGTGGTTGGGATTAGGATTGGGGACACTCAGACTGAAACCCAACATCAGCCACAGAAGCTCCATACTGTAAATTGGTATCTCTCCTCCTAATTCATTCACATGATTGTTATTGAAGAGGGAGAGAAATAGAGAGGGAAATATGTAAATGCTTTCTCCTGGTAGAAAAAAACAAATAATGAATCTAAGTACAACAATAGTGGGAGATGAAGAATAGAGTGAATGGTATATTAAATATATCTATATGGCTGCTTCAAATGTCAGAAAAAGGCCGTGTGATGAAGAATACAGAAATGGTAGGGGGCCACATTGGTGGATCTGCTGCTCATTTGAATATTTGATGTATAATTTAATATACCCACTATGCAGATTTAAGATAGAAAGTAATATGCACACACCAGAAAATGCACTAATATGCCACCAATTGAAATTTCTTTTGAAGCTTATGGCAGGGTTTTTAAAAAAACAAAACACAAAGAGCTTCCTCTATCTTGATGCATCTGAAAACCCTAGTTCCATTTAAAACTGCATTAGAGAAAATCCAGGTTTTTTAATTACGTAGAGTCTGATTCAGAAAATTGGATTTCTTGGATGCATTGATCAAAAGATCATCAAACTTAATGGAAATGTGACTAGAAATATTTCTCTGGGAAAAAATGCAAACTGGTTCAGAAATAAAGGATTCTTTATAATAAAACAAAAAAATGTAGTCAAATTTATGGTAGAGATGGTAGATTTTTAAGCACTACCATAGACTGCATTTACACACTCAGATAATATAAGTTTTAAGCCCCGTAGGATATCAGCAAAACTGAATTACAATCTCTAGGAAACCATAAATAATAAAGAACACAGAAATATTTCACAAATGATTAAAACAGAATTAAAAGGCCCCCACAGACTGGCGAATGATTACACAAAACAAAATGATATCGTTAGTTATTCATTTCCTTTTTCATTTGAAAACAGTGGTATAAATGTATAGAGGTGTTCTATTTTATTAATCTATTGAGATGCTGTCACAGATTATAACAATTACCTCTTTGCACTTGCTTATTAGGTAGAAATGCTTCCTTTCCAACACTCTTCCCATTCAATGCCGAATTTTCTAACCCTTTTTCTAAGTGCCCATAAAGTTCTCGGCTTCATTTAACCTTATCTATTTAGATTCTTTTAATTTAAGAACAAATTAATGGAAATTTAGCATGCTGCAAACAGAATAGCAGATTCAGGCACGAGCAATAATTCTAATTCTATTCTTCTACATAGAAGCGTACTTAGAAAACAAAAATCACAGGAAATTGCCATTATTTGTTTTGCGATGGAAGGGTGCCTGTCTACTCAACAAAAAGTAAAACGTATACAACAAGCAGCCAAAATCGGGGGCGGGGGGGGGCAGGGAGGGATATGGGGAGGAATCTCACTACCAGCAGTTTCCTTTCCTTTCCCAAAACTATGCCAGCCATTTAGTGAGAGCAAAGGTGCCCTCCGGCCAGCTCAAAACAACTATGCACCCCCATGCTCTGTGGACAAAAAGAACAACCTGATACAGGAAAGTTTTGTGCTATTGCAGAGTGAAGAAGGAACATCTTGTGAAATACCTGTCTAGAGGAACAAGTCAGGAAAGATAAGTGAGGCCTCAGTCAAGGTTATCACAATTTAATGAAGATTAAATTATGCTGGACTTATGCTGGGCTTCTTGGTTTTTTGCAAATAAGAAGTTTCTAATTGTCCCAAATTCCATAATTTTAGCTCACATCGTATTGAGTGTTATGTTTCCTGAGAACAGGTGATCTACAAGTAAGAAATTAAAACACACAGACACAGACACAAATTGGATGTGGTCCTAAACAAATGTGACAAATAATTTCAAGGAGACTTCATTACTGAAAGTGCAATTATGGGATCATAATAGCCTTTAAGACAGTTTGGAATTTTATGGCTTGAACCAAATTTCAGCCAGAAACAGCATGGAAATGATACCCAAAGGATTTAGTCTTTGATTTAAAAAAAAATAGAATAACTTTTCTTTTAAAAAAGAACCCTAAATCGGGTAATTTTTTTCCTAATTTATGTTTTACTTCAATTACATTACTGACAAATTCCTAAGCCACACTACTTTCGTTATTTCTTTCCCTCTTTCTTTCATCTCCCTTGTTCCTATTACCTATTTTGTTTCTTACTTTTCTGTATTGGTGCAAACTTCCTAGTTTCTATTATACATCATTAATTGTACCATAAGTTTCTTCTGATCAAGTAGGAGAACTTGACATTATTTACTATTATAACTAAACAGTTTAGTTTAGCATACAACTGAATGCTAAAATACATTTAAAAAAAACATTCACCATCACCTTAACTCTCACATTGCATGCATTAAAACATAAACTTTGAATAGGGTTGTGGGTTTTTAAAATTTGGTTTTGTTTCTAATCTTAATTTCTAGCTCAACATATTATGCACTCTGGGTCAAATGTATTTATTTCAACCAGTAATTATTACAATTATTTGAAACAATTATTTCAATCATTCAGTGAAGAACTGTTAAGAAAAAAGTGCAAAGTGAAAACCTTGAGGGTGGAGCTTCTTGAGACAGCAATGTATGTACCAGAATGACGGAGACAGATTATTGGAAGTTAGGAAAATATATATTTAGAGGAATGCGTACCATAAATCGGGAGGAAGCCACTGTTACTAACAAACAAAAGTCAGAGAAAGTATCAGAGACAAAAACACTTTCTTCAAGAAAATAATTATTTTTCCCAAATAACAGAAAGTAACACACCAAAAAAAAAAAAAAAAAAAAGGCAAATTGACCAAAAAAAGGGGATGAGGGAAGGGAGGGAAAGAATTGAGGAAGAAAGATGGGAGAGAAGGGTGGGAGGAAGGGAAGGGGGAGGAACATGAGGAAGAGTGAGATGAAGGAAGATTTCTGATGCTCCCTGCCAGTTTCTCAATGGGGAAGCCAGCAGAAGCCACTCCCACTCCCATTGGTTTTTTTTGCTCGCTGGGTTTTTTATCGTTCTATCTTCAGTCGTTCTATTTCTCTGTTCAGGTAAAGAAATACCTCTCAAGCAATGACTCAATGGGGGCGGGGTTTTTTAGTTGAAACTAATGTTGGAAGAAAAATCCAGGCTCAGTTCCAAGCCCGGAATAAAATCGAGGCTGATTGGAAAGAAAGTTGGTTTATTGATGAACAGAACCATGAACAACATTGTGATTCGGAGACAGCTGACCAAACAAATGGGTGAGTAAAAGGGTTCTTACATGGTTCTGTAACTTTGAAGTTTGGGGTTTGTGCAATATGGGCTTTGTGTTCTGAAAGGGTGTTGGGTAATTCTTATTGTGGCGGATGGCTATGTCCTGTGTTGGATTTTTGGGTGAGGGGCTGCTTGCTCTAATCCTATCACTCTGCTTTTGTTACCTGTCAAAATTGCTGTAAAGGGTTTCAAAATATCCTGTCTTGAATGGACTTCTGCAGGCAGTATTTGCTTTGCTTATGAATGGAGCCATCTAGATAGATGGCTTCCTCTTTTAATAAGCTTGTTATCTCCTTAAGTGCCCACAACTGCAGTTAGCCTCTTGTTACAGTGTTTTCTTTAGGCATCTGGCTAGAATGTGGAATGGGCTTCAGGCAGTATCTTTATTAGCTTTTCTGAGGCTTTTCGTTATGGTTAATATTTTATTTGGGATAAGTGGTGGTGGTGATTTCTTCTTATACTAAACACAGAAAGATTTGGTATCAATAAAAACAATATGAGTTCTTTATACAAAATAGAGTTAAATCGTGGGATTCACTACGATGATAGGCAACTTTTTTAAAAAAAAACTCTAGCTACAAGGGAACGATTATAGTTGTTCTATAAAAAAAATGCCACCAACATCACAGTTATGTTTGTCATCTCCCTGAAGGCACCTGGCTGATTCAGCACAGAATGCTGGATTAGATGGGCTATTCATCTCATTCAGCAGGCCCTTCTTATCTTGCTACGTTAGCCCTGAGATCCTTGAAATCTTATCATCCTAATGGAGCCATTTTACTTTTATCTCCAAACTTACCTCCTGAAAAAAAGGGGGGGGGGGATCCTCAGTCTTCTGCCAGTGGAGGTTGAATTTAACTAAAAACATCTGGTCCAGCCCTCAACAAGCCATAGTTTAAACTATATGGTAGTTTATGTATGAAATTAAATCTTTAGCTCTCCCTAAAGCTAGTAAGTATACAGCGATGCTTGTAGTTAAACAAAAAACACATCTTTTTACAAAACTAACTTTTGTATTTGGGGGGAGGGGAGCAGTTTGCCAACAGATGTGATCAGGACTCATGACTAGCTTTAAACTGAGAAACTAGCTTCCCTTTCTCATGGTTCAAAACCAAGAAGCTATGAAAGGTTTTTGTCCCCTCTTCTGACTCTATGGCAGGGGTGTCAAACTCAAGGCCTGCAGGCTGAATCCAACCCGCCATATGGTCAGATCCGGCCCGTGGAACTATTCTGGAAAATTAGGGGGCCGGCCCGCATTGCTTTGCCCAGTCTACCCAATGCGGTTACCCAGTGCGAAGAAGAAACATGCCAGCAATTTGGGGACTGGCATCAAGCTGACCACATCCACCCAGCCGGCCACGCACACCCAGCCCCCCGAAGTCAGCCACAGGCCTGATGCGGCCCTCAGTGAAATTGAGTTTGACACCCCTGCTCTATGAAAAGAACACAGGTTTTCTCCAAGTACTGAGGTCCGAACACCACAGTGCCTAAACTGCAATTGTAATACAAATTTCTGTCATCAGAGGAAAATCTCTCCTTAACTGCCTAGTTTCTTAACTGCCTTGTGAATGTGCACTCTAGTACCTTACAGAGCATAAAGCATAATAAAAGCGAGATGTACCCCCACACACACAAGGGCAGGAAATTAAACATGGGGGATAACATTACTTGATGGGTGTGGGGGTACAGCACTGCTTGTTCAACCTTTGATAATAGCTCAAAAGGAAAGTAGGGTCTCACAGGGCTTTTACAGATATCTCCAGAGGGAAAATTCTCTTCAGGTTGAATCATTCTTAAAGCAGAATTACCAAAATATCCACAAATGTATGCCAGATGCAATGAAAGAGGCTTGGAAGGGATGGTGTGACCTCAGTCATTCACCTTTCTACAGTAAGCTAAAGCAGGATGTTTTGTATGGTGCTTCTTGTTTCTAAAAATCCAATTGTACTGTTGACAAAATCTAAAATTTATAGCTCAAAAGATTAAAGTCCTTTTAAAAAACAATTTTGTTGGCTTTCTGACACAAACAAATCTGATAGCCTTCCTTTCTTCTCAGTTCTGCCTCTGCATTCTTCTGTCCCATGAAGGCATTTAATGCCTGCAGCTTCCTCCCTCAATGGAAGTTTTGTAGCCTCATGCATGTTGACTTTTCATGCAAATTTAATGAGGCCTTCAAAAAGAAAGTAAATCCTTTGCAAATCCCACAGAAACAGAATATCCTGGTGCTTAAAGAGAATGCAAATCTTACAGAAAGCAAAACAGATGGGATTATCCCTAGAATTGCAGAAGCAGACAGGGTCACGTGCATCTCTCCTGCATCCAGAAATCCAAGTGTATTAAACTAAAGGTTATGCTGGCACCTGATTCAGAAAATCTCAGAAAGCCCTCTATCCCTCCATGGCAGAAAGAAAAAAGAAATCAACAATATCAAATCACTTTAGAATGTTCTGTGTTGATGATATTCAAAATAAGCCATAATCCTGTGTACATTCATAGCTGGTAACTCCTTAAAGAATCCATCAAAAAAAGATTCATCAACTTTCATTGATTGTCGCAACCCAAAGAGTATAAAAGGCAGAATCAGTTCTTCACCCAACCCAGAGACTAAGAAGTGAGAGCAGTTGGTTTTGCACAAAGGTACTAAGCTAAATTATATGTTTCTAGTCTATGGATCAGGGTGTTATGTACAGACAGGCAAAGTGGCTGCTGTATATTTCAGGATGTTGTGAGAACTAAGACAATTGTGCCATGGTCAACATATTGTGGGAACACTGCCTACATGTGGTCCAAACAGTGTATGAAAGACCTAGGTACACATTTAAGTTTCTGCATTTATATCCAATTATAATGATCCAATTTCCTCTTTTGTGCATACTTTGATAATAGTTTCGAATGTTAGTTATGGAAAAATATACACTGCAAATAGGCAGAGAGGTGGATTTTTAAAAAATATATATTCAGAAAACAATACTTTGATGAATCAATTCATCCATTCATCAAATTTAATTAAATGATCCAATTTGATTCAGACAATAAAAAGCATACCTTGTGTGTGGAGAAGATATTTTTTCTGAATCAGAGAATTTAACCAACTTTACACAATTCAGCTTTCCTAATTAGGGTATCAAATCAGATTGATTTCCTGATTTATAGTGACAATCAGATTGGACCTAATGCATAGAAGTTACTCTACTCAGGATCAAGGCTGAACACATGAAGCTATTCTAGTGTTTGCCAGCAAAGGCTTTGGACCACCCTCATTTTATAAATACTTTCAACTTGTTTTACTTTCAGTCATTATTTTGGAAAGCAATATACTAAGGCTCTTCTTTCTTTCTCGTTGATGGATATATTTTCCCTTCTACCATAAAAAGAATCTTCCTATTATATGGGAGCTGTCAAAATCTCAAGTTAATATAATGAAAAAAACCTCTTCTCAGCAACGGTAGTTTGAGATGTTCTTTCCAGCTGTGGCAAGCTTATGTTCTGCAGAAATATTACATAATCATGTTTTATTATAGGCACAGTATAATTTGGCTGTTGCTGGAATGCTGTTTGTTTTGCTTTTAATCGTCTCTTAGGCCAGACAACCAGCTCACATGGCATTAATGCCATTCAATGAATAGGGTTCTATTCTCAGAGTTCTCAAAGCAGCTCTTATTAATGCTTGCCTTCATGAAAAAAATGCAAATTACAGCAGAAAGCTGCATTTTGCATTTATTGACTGATGGCAAATTCAATACATCTGATCCTACTCAAAATTCCAAGTGATGCTTTGCAAAGCTGGTTGTAACAGCAACAGCTCTTTCTATTCTACTTCTGTTTCCTTCCACTTGACTAACATTACACAACATGTTTCCCCCCCTCCCCCAGGAAAACAATTTTTTAGATTGTTTTACTTTGCCTCCCCCTTGACCTCTCCCCATTTTGCCCCTCTTTGAGATATGGTGAAATAGAGCAGAATGGTAAAATACTTTAGAATAACAGGGAATAATTGCTTGCTTGACTGGTTGATTAATAACATAGTCACCCCACTTATTTACGGAAGTAAATGTAGCAAATAAGTCATTTTATGTTACTGTTCTGTCCATTGCATTCCACTTGATTTTAGTTAACGTGACCCAAAAATATTTCTGTGCTTGAACACCTCAAGATATCTAATTCAGTATATTAAATTTTTGGTTGGGAAGCATAGTTTTAGTTTACAAACAAGATTTTTAACTGTTTTTGTCCAGTTCAGAGCCATTACTTAGAATCATAGAGTGAGAAATGAAATTGAGATAATCTCCTCCTCTATGCAGGTATGTCTGGCAGATGGCCATCTTTCCTTTAAGATCTCAAATGAAGGAGAGCTGAGGGATGTCATACTTAAAAGTATGCTAATGAACCAATGTTTTGAATGTTCTTGCTCAGTTTTAACACCCAATGAAACAAATGTAGGTTTGAACCTGAACATGTACAATTATATCTTGAATGTGGAGACCAATTCTCAGTCTGATATTCTGAATCACGAGATAGGTATTGCATGGTGTGGTTTGCTATGTCTTAAAAATCAGAGAGGGACTTGAAATGATGTGAATCCTGATTTATTGAATGAGCCATAACAGTTGCCTTCAAAATAATATAGTAGAGGGGTTGACACAGCACAATAAACCAAAATCAAGCTAACCATATTATGATTTGCAAGCCAAGGGAGAAGCTTCCTTAATGCCATTTTGACATTTATAGCTAAACTGACATTTGATCCCTGCAAGACATCAGCGTTGATTCTGTACAAGCTAAGGGCAATTAGTAAAAAAAACATGGTTACTACCCCAATCTAACAGTTGCCTTCTTTTTAAAGCATTCATAGCAGAGAGATACAATAGGGTTCTCTCTATGCAGGGAACTACTGGGGCTACTTAATTAGAAATGGATTCTGAAAATTTTGCTTGATTTCCTTTGTTCTTTAAGAACTTAACAAGAACTTAATTTTTATTTTCTCAAACAGTACAGAAATCACTTCTTTAAAAATACATTTTATCCTGTGAGAACGGAAACAGAAAGATTTATATGTTTCTGGTGATATCTGCAATGGTTCAACAGTTAAAGATCCTGAAGTATGTCAGCTGGAAAACGGACAGCCCAGGTTTGAGACCTGAGAGCTGTGCAGTGTGATAAGCTCCCATTCTTGCCCCAGATCCTGCCAATCTAACAGGTGAAAAGCAAGCAAATGTGAGTAGATAAGGGGGTAAGGTAACAGTATTCTGTGCGCCTTGGTGTATAATCAGCTTGGCTACATGACCATAGGAAATGTCTTTTGCTTCTTTCCTTACTTGCAAAACCAGCTTGGGGGCCTTCTCAATTTGGAGGAGATAATGGGTACAAGTGGGATGCTTTCAGATGGTATCTAGGCTTGTAAGGCAGTAGAATACCATTCTATTTCAAGAGATGCTGAAGGCCCATGTATTTACAAGACCATATACTACACAGTTCATTGCAACTGAAATGTGTCTTTGAAATCCTTCATACTATTATACAGGTAGAAGAACCATAACTATATTTTGGTATTCAGAGGTCCTTTTAAGTGAATATTTCCAGATAAACTACTCATGCTGTTGTCCAAACCACAATAAGGCAATTTATATCCAGAGCATCTAAAGGTTTATGAATGACTGTGACTGGCCATTTTTGACATTTATTTATTATTTTGTCATCAGGATGCTTCTGACAATATATAAATTCTGTAATAATGATCATTGCTGTCCTGGCATGAATACCTTTGAGCTTCATCCAGTTTAGTGAAGAAATTGGGGGAGAATAATACTAACTAGTTTCTTGGTCAAAACCATTTCAAACCATTATCCTGGTTGAATTCCAACTGAACAGCCAATCACTGTCTTTGCCACCAGTCTCTCAGTCACACTTTCATGGAGCTTGGTATGTGTGAATCATTGAACTAAGGCCCTTCCCTCACTCCAAAATCAAAGTTCCTGGTGTTTTACTCCTGCATCTCATCTGTAAAGGCAGTTGACAAAGATGCATTTATCAACCTACCTTGATTTTTATTTCCCAGGAATTATGGGATGATGATCATATAAATCTAACAATTTTGCCTCACATTTGATATATAATTGTTTTATATTAGGATTATTAGGATTTTAACATCCCAGGAACAATGGAAAGGATCCAAAGTAACAGAGGATTGTAACTACATATGAATCACAATTTGGTAGCAATTAGCTATGCAGGTTTTTTTGTATTTAGTGCCTAATAAGACAAGTTCTAGCGCTTCCTTTCCCTCCTATATATTTACGCACTTTCCAAGGGGATCACTGCTTTTCTAGAAAAAAATATGGTTTTCTCCTATCCCCCTCCTCCAAAAATAACCAGACTAGGAATAAAATATAAGACCTAAGAGCCCAAGGTCAGCCAAAATGGCAAGAGGGTTCCAACTCTAAGGACACAGGAAAATCCAGATACAAACTCCACCTGGGTATAAGAAATCAGTCCTAGTGTAGAAGAGAAGGGTTCTGATAGCTGGACCTCAATTCAGGTCTTTACCAAACTCTTAGCATTCTTCTGGTTTCCCCTCCTCCTCTGAAAATGAATCCTTCAGGGGCATGGCAATCGCATCCTAGTGTGTCTTATAGTTGCTTGCAAAAAATGTTCCATCCTAAAAAAAAATCACCACTACCATTTGTAGAAGTAGACACTACATTATCCAACGAAGAACATTATGTTGTCATTAGGTATGCTGGAAAAAAAATTCACTAGTCAAAATATTCTGGATATTAATCACACAACTTTAATGCTTTCAGTGTCCTACCTATTTTTCCACTGCTGATCATTTATCTGCTTTGTGGGTGGAGAATTTTATTTTATTTTTGCCAGCAGCAATAGAGAAACAATCATCATCCTAAGCAGCTTGGTGGGGACTGAATGATTAAAGCCTCCTCCTCCCAATCAGTTCCAATCATCTTCAACAAGTTCACTGTTTTGGGGAATTTCTGAGGAAGAAATAGCAAACCGAAGATGGCTCTGCTAAAAGCAGAGCTGACAACCTCAGCAGAATGAAGAGCCAGTGAGTGGACTGGTTGATTGTAATTTCTCCCCAGACAAGGGGAATATCCAACCCAATAAACTCCGAGACGGGCATTTTCTCAAAGTTCCATTTTATTAGAGTTGTCATGTTGGCACATCTGGGAAAACCCAAATCTGAGAGTTCCAAGTTTTCTCTTCCCAATAGAAATTCAAAGATCCATCCCCTGCACCCACAAGTCCATCATATGGTCCAATCAAACATCATCCCAACTGGAGATATTCCTCTAGACACTCCTCTCCAGGTGCAGGGTCACATGCCCTTGACTTCTAAGAAAGAATGTTGTTGAGTCTAATTGTCCAACTCTATGAAATTCCCCCTCCCAAATTCCCAGGCACTAAATGTGGCAGCCTCAAAGCTTCTAAGTGAAATATGGCTTCCAAGGCTGATAGAGAGAACTTGAGATCACCCACAAGTGCTCCATATAGTTGTTCCTCATGAGGTGACCATAGGACAGCAGTTTCCAGTGGGTTTAGAGATTTGGGAGACAAGGGAAGGGTCAAACCACATTTGGGACCTTTAAAAGAACACTGGGTTTGCGTACTTCCTTCTCCTCATTACTTTCAGAAATTGCTTGTTAACTGGTTTTCATGTGTTAGGAAGCTTGGGATGGACATATCTGAAAACAGTAGGTGAATATCTTTCATTCCTCAATAAAAAAAACTTTTAAATACAAGTTTAAGATATTGAAAATATTTTTAATAAACAACAGGAATTTTGATTTTGAAAAGTTACAAATGGAGTAAAGGTCCAGATGATTTCTCCTCCTCCCTTAAAATAAGGTTTTGGAATTAATTATAAGAATACTTTCTGTAGGAAATGCGTTTGGGTTGTTGTTGTTTTTGTTTCAAACTCTTAAAAAAACATGATAGCATGGAACTTTGAATAAACATTAGGGGGAACTAGAAGAAACTAATGATTGGAGTTAAAGAAGACTACCTATCTTTGAGGGAGACGCGGTGTCTCAGTGGATAAGATGCTGAGCTTGTCGATCAGAAAGGTCGGCAGTTCAGCGGTTCAAATCCCTAGCACCACGTAACGGAGTGAGCTGCCATAACTTGTCCCAGCTTCTGCCAACCTAGCAGTTGAAAAGCCTGTAAAAATGCAAGTAGAAATATGGGGACCACTTTGGTGGGAAGGTAACAGCGTTCGGTGTGCCTTTGGCATTTAGTCATGCTGGCCACATGACCACGGAGACTTCTTCTGACAGCACTAGCTCTTCGTCTTTGTAACAGAGATGATCCGGAAATGACTAAAATGTATCCGAGGGGAACTTTAACCTTTACCTTTTATCTAACTTTGATTTCCTTATACAGAATGGAGGAAATGTTTTAACATTGGACATACTGAAGGATATTTTGAACAATGGACTCAGAAGTAAATTTTAAGAATGTCTGCCTCTATAGATAGATGATAAACTGTTTAAAAGATGCCATAGAAGAGGAGCAAGTTATACCAGATGAGAGTGAGATTAATTTGAAAATGGATTTTAAAATGACAGGCTACAAGACTGATATTGAAAAAGATGACATGCTGGACATACAAAAGAAACTGGTTGATGTCTTATTAAAAGAGATATATAAATAGCTAATCAAGAGAGCTACCTATATTTTCTACATTGGATTTACAAAAGAGGCTTCTTAAAGACTGGGCTTTTGCTGATCAGGACTGAAATGATGAGTTTTTAACTGTTTGTTTATAGATGGGAAGATCATCCATGACTTCACCCTGGAATTCTCCAATCCTACTCCATACTTAAACCACGATGCCATCCCGGCAAATGTAGTGATGAAGGAGCTGACACAAAGCAGGAGTTGTATTCTATGTGAATCAAGTCTGATTCAAATATCCTCTCCTTAACTGAATTTGGAGAAAGTCTATTTTGGATTACATTATGTGTCTACCAGGGAGCTACATCAACTCCTATCTAGTAAATTTCTTGTATCACGAACAGCTGCATGCAATTTAACACAAGTCTACTGAGAAATAAGGTTTTCAGATAAATATGTGTAAGACTGCAGATAACAGGTAGACAATATTCCAAGCAGTTTAAAAGGGAGAAGGTTTTTTTTTTTTACAAGGATGTTTCCATCATCTAAAGCTATTTGTCCTAATCCATCCCAAAATAACACAAGAGCAAAGTCATCTATGATTTGAACTCTGTACTCTTTTCCTTATTCTGCCTGCTAACATATTGCACAGAGGGGTGGATGGATAACTGATACAGTAAGAGAGTCAAGTTTTGCATTGCCAATCTATCACTGACAGTTGTAATCATTTGCATATAGAAGATCCAAGGTGCTTTTTGTCAAAAACAGAAGCTGGGTAAATTCACAATTGCATATTTCTGTTACAAAAACTTTCTTTATTAGTATGTGTTCTAAGGAGAAATCAGATACTACTATTTCTTCTAAAAAAAGAAAAATGGAGGAGGGGGCTTGTTTAAATTCCACAAGCATGAATTTTCTAGTGTTATTAATGATATTAAGGCATTTTTTGTAGAGGAATTGAATATTATTCTGACAAGTTTCATTGTGGCATGGAAAGAAACATGGTAATCAAAAACGTGCAAATATATCACAATATTCTGAGGGAGAGAGAATTATTTCAAATCAGTGTCTCCAGGGAACAGAAAAACTTTAGCTTCATCACCTTTTAACTAATCATGGTGCTGTCAGCAGAAATGACACATTTAATTTTAAAAGAAGCTTTTCTGCCTACAATCTATGTTGTGTTATAGCTTTAGGACACTTAATTATTTGTGGCTGCAATAATACTGTGTTACTTCACCACAAAGAATACAAGGAATAGCAAGTGCTGGATTTATTTTGTCTTCTCTTCTGCCCTCAAAGTTTACTCTGGCCACATCATAACCCCTCCATGGGGGTGACCTTGGGATTTCTCAATCAAACAACCTTCACTTATTTAGATTTCAGTTCTCCTAGCATAGCATACCTATAGAGCAGTGGTGGGCAATTAAATTTCCTGCTGTAGAGGGCTGAATCAATAGGACCAACACATTACTGTGAAAGTGCATAGGCCCACACACAAATACATATATTGAAAAAAACTATACAGCAGTCACCTTCAAAATAAAAACAATACAGCTGAATTGCGTGCATAGCATCCACTTATTTACATTTGATTTCCAATTTCCAGCTGAACTCACATGAACCGGATAGGGCAGCCAAAGGGCTGGATGTAGCCCAGGGGCTGTAAAATGCCCTGGTCTGCTGTACAGGATAGAAGAGAGGATCAAGCTATTCTCCAAAGCACCTGAGGGCAGGACAAGAAGCAATGGGTGGAAACCAATCAAGGAGAGAAGCAACCTAGAACTAAGGAGAAATGTCCTGACAGTTAGAACAATTAATCAGTGCAACAACTTGCCTCCAAAAATTGTGAATGTTCCAAGTTGTGAATGCTCAAGTGTTCCTACTTGAGCAAGAGGTTAGAGCAGAAGTCCTCCAAGATCCTCTTTTAATTCTGAGATTCTGTTATCTTGAAAGCCACCAAACTGAAAAGAAATGGAACCTTCTAGAGCAGGTCTGTCAAACTCGCCGCCTATGGGCCGGATGCGTCACATGCTTGCCACGTCTGGTTTAGCAAAGGAGGAAAAAAGTCCCAAGACATCACGTGACACCTCCATGACAACGCGAGTTTGACACCCCTGCTCTAGAGGAGGAGGAGGAAGGAAAAAGGGAAGGAGAAGAATGCCAATGTTCCCGGTGTCTCTTAGAGCCAATAAGGTGTATAGCTGGCCTGTACAATGTGCAGCCTATGGGTTTGTTGGGATTTTTTAAGCAATACTTTTGCTGTTGCCCTGATTGCTCTGACTCTAATTGCTTCTGTCAGTTCCAACACTGCTGCTATTCCATTATCCACCAAACAGCTGATCAGTGTGCCAGGTATTCCATTGAGGCCTGAGAGTATTTTTAATTTAGTAAATATCTCCCCTCTGCATTTCGTGCAGGCCTGCAATAGAGATTTATTTATTTATTTTATTTATTTGATTTGTCAATTGCTTACAAGATAATAGGTATAAGTATATACATAGTTATGAATACATGAAATGGGTACATATAAGAAAAAATAAAAGAAACAATAGAACAGGGACGGTAGGCACGTTGGTGCGCTTATGCACGCCCCCTACAGACCTCTTAAGAAAGGGGTGAGGTCAATAGTAGACAGTCTAAGGTTAAAGTTTTTGGGGTTTGGGGAAGAAACTACAGAGTCAGGTAGAGTATTCCAGACATTGACCACTCTGTTGCTGAAATCGTATTTCCTGCAATCAAGTTTGGTGCGGTTAACCTTGAGTTTGTATCTATTGTGTGCTCTTGTGTTGTTATGGTTGAAGCTGAAGTATTCATTGACAGGTAGGACATTGCAATGTATGATTTTATATGCCATACTTAGATCAGACCGAAGATGGCGTAATTCAAGGTTTTCTAAGTCTAGAATTTCAAGTCTGGTGGCATAAGGTATTCTACAATGAGTAGAGGAGTGGAGAACTCTTCTTGTGAAATATTTCTGGACTTTCTCAACTGTGCTAATATCAGATACGTAATGTGGGTTCCAGACTGATGAGCTGTATTCGAGTATTGGTCTAGCAAATGTTCTGTATGCTCTAGTTAGCAGTGTGATATTACCAGAGAAAAAGCTACGTAGGATTAGGTTAACAACTCTTAATGCCTTTTTGGCTATGTAGTTACAGTGGGCTCTAGCACTTAGATCATTGGAGATGAGTATTCCAAGGTCCTTTACAGAGCTTGGATCATCAACAAGATCTTGACTATTCAGCTTGTATTTTATTTTCTGATTTTTTTTTGCCAATATGTAATGACAAGTTGCCATTTGTTTGACCATTCTGATACATAGTCAAGATCTTTTTGAAGGGTAGCAGTATTGTCTGTGGTATTGAACAGCTTTACATCATCAGCGAAAAGAACGCAGTTGCTCTTAATATGATCACAGAGGTCATTTATGTAGAATATGAAGAGAGTTGATCCTAGAACACTGCCTTGGGGGACACAACTGTTGACAGGTACAGAATTTGATAGGACACTCCCAATTTTGACCATTTGTTGTCTGTTTGACAGGAATGCTTCTATCGAGTTATGCAGTTGTCCAGAGATACCATAAGATTTTGGTTTTAGGAGTAGTTTGTTGTGTACCACTGAATCAAAGGCTTTACAGAAGTCTATGTAGATTGTGTCTATTGCTTTGCCCTGATTGAGTTGTGTAGTCTATATGTTTTTGCAGTGTAAGAGTTGCAGATTACAGGATAGTTTTTTCCTGAAACCAAATTGTTTATTGGAGGGTAGGTTGTTTATCTCTAAGTGGAGGATAATGGATTGGTTAATAATTGATTCCATGACTTTACAGGTGACGCAGCATAAGGAGATTGGTCTGTAATTTTCAACTAGGCTGGGGTCTCCCTTTTTAAAGATGGGGATGACCATGGTTTGTGACCATAAGTTAGGCAAGGAGCTGGTCCTGAAAGATTTTTCAAAGATTATGCTTAGAGGTTCGGCTATGGCAGTGGATAGCTTTTTTAAGAAGTAGGTACATATTCTGTCCGGTCCAATAGATAGAGATGGTTTTAGATTGCATAGTGCTTTTTCAACATTGTCTTCTGTAAAATCGATATGTATTAGATCATTGTAGTTGTCTGTGGTTCGGCTAGGAAATACTGGGCATGATCCATTGCTGTTTACAAATACTGAGCCGAAGAATGTGTTAAAGATGTTGGCTTTAATGGTGTCGTCATTGCAGTCTTTACCATAAGGTCCTTTCAGGGGTGGGATGGACCTTGAGTCTTTTAGTTTGTTGTTTATAAAATTGTAAAAAGCACGGGTGGAATTGGTGCATAGAAGGTTTTTCTCTTGTTTAATGTGATAATTGGTGCATTCAGTCTTTATCTGGTGGCATAAATTTTTGTATCGGCTTTTGAAATTGGCAACGTGACCAGATTTGTTTTTTTGCCAGAGTGATCTCTTTTTGGATTGAAGTTTCCTTATTGTTATGGGGAATCTGTTTTTTGGGGGGGGGGAGTTGTTGTTGGTACATATAGTTTGATGACTCTTTTGACTTCAAGTAAAAATATGTTGTAATGGTCTTCAACAGTATTGCATCCAGTGAATAGAGATTGCCAATCAAGGGATGAGAGATCGTTGTCTATAAGATCATAGTTGCCTTTTTTGAAGTTATAATTGGGGATTACGTCATTGTGATGATTTTTGTGTGGGCGTATGTTGAGACAAAAGTCAATCATATTGTGGTCACTGCTGGAAAAAGGTTCTTTAGTTTGTATTCCGTAAATTACATTCAAACTATTGCAGAAGATGAGGCAGTTGTTTAGTCTAGTGTTGTTGGTCACTAGTTGTTCCAGTCCCAGATTTGTAACAGCATTGTAGAAGGTTGCATGTATGGGTTCAGTTGTACATTCATTTAGGGTCTGGTCAATATGAGGTAGATTGAAGTCACCAAGAAAGATAAAAGCGTGTGGACAGGATGCTGCCCATGTTAGTAGTGTATTTAGCTTTACATGTTTGATGTCATAATCAGGTGCTCTGTAACATAGTAAGAATTGAAATGTGATATTTAAGGATAGTTCACAGATGATGGTCTCAGAAAGAGCAAGCTCCTGGGTAACTTAGATGTTTTTTAGATGTAAGGACTTTTTATAGAAGATAGCAACACCACCTCCTCTACGAATTTCACGATCTGATCGGTAAACATGATAATCTCTTACTGTGGTAATGGAGTCAGGGAGAGATGCGTTGAGCCATGTTTCACAGACAAATATGATGTCGAATTTAGCCATATTTAGTAAGAGGAGAAATTCAGGTATTTTATTCGCAAGGCTTCTTGCATTGAGTAGCTTGCATTTAAGGCCAGCAGTAGTTGGAATTGAGGTAGGGTTGTGGTTGAAGGTTAAAGCTGAGTTGCGGGTTGTGTGACTTACTTTTGATACAGTCAGCATGGTAGTCAATGTACAGGTCCTTCTCTCCATTGTCTAGACGTTTTTTGAGTTCAGTGCGGAGTACACGGGAGCGGGCACATTGCTGTATGGTTAGATCAGGGCGACAACGGAGGTTCTTATGGTTGATGTTGGTTTTGGCGAGTGAATTTATAGTGTAAATGAATTTACGTTTGCTTGATTCATTTTTGCAAATGACCCTGCAGAAGAGTGGGGCCACAGAGCCATCTCTGTTTTTGAGCTCTCGGCCAATGCGGGAAATGTCAAGTATTTCATCAGGGGAGATGGTTGATGCTTGATAATCACTGATGATTTTTCGGACAGTTGTGATGTCATCATTATCATTGATGTCCTCTAGACCAAATAAGATGGCGTTTGGACGTTTCCGGTTCATGCTCAACAGCTTCTCTGATGAGGATTGGGATATCATTATTTGTCTGGCTTATGTTTTTTTGTGGAATGGGTTGTGGATTGGGTTGTGGTTGTTGGGTAGAGATGTGGTTTGTAGCTATTGGATGTTCAGGTTTTTGCGTTGTGTCTTTTTTTTTCAAGGTTGGATAATCTTTCTTTTAAGGCATCCTTTTAAGGCGTCCTTTCTTTTAAGCACAAATCCAAGTCCCAATTTTGTTTTAGGCACATAACCCAGCTGGGTGAATGTAAGAACATAAGCAATGCCCTACTAGATTGTCCCATCAAGTCCTGTAGTCCATTCTCAAAGTGGCCAACCAACTGTACAAGGAAACCCATTAGGGTGCCAGCAAATAGCCTTCAGAGGCAAGTACCCTGACATCACACCCCACAGTCATGGATCCCGTCAGTCATTTCTTCTAGCCCAGTATATGTGGTTAGCTGCTAAACATCCTGTATGTTAGGAGAGGATGATCTAAAACTATAAACATATGTGCCCGCCACCACAAGTCTTGTTTGTTGCATTCCCCCAAGAATCCAGGCCATCAATGAAGATCATAACAATATGTGGCAAAATTCCATTTTTAAGCTGAAAAACACACCTGGTAGTAATGATGCAAGCCCTAAAATAGGCATTTAAAAAAACCTCAGTGCACCTCTCAAATTCCAGGAAAATACATCAAGCCTGTGTGCATAACACAACTTTACCCTCTTTGCATTATTATTCTGTGACTCCCTCCTACTCACAAATGCTATTAAGCATATGCTCTGGCTATACAATGATTGCCCATTTCCATTCCATTGAATGTATTGAGAGGAATAACCTAAGACTAAGACTAAGTCGCTTCAAAATCACTTACACCAGGGGTGGTATTGAGCAGGTTCTGACCAGTTCTGGAGAACCGGTAGCAGAAATTTTGAGTAGTTCGGACACATATGCTTGGCTCATCTCAATCATATTGTCCTATTTGAGAGAAGAGCAGGACACTATTAAGTTTGTGAATAAGCTCTGGCTTCATTGGAATGCTTAATCTTGTATTCTTTGCCTTTGCTTTTTAATACATCGATTTAAGAAGTTAACATTTTTAGACTCTGAATATTCTGCAGAGCTATATACTGTGGGGAGAAGAGGAAGTCAGATTTTCTGCTCTTTGTTATCATTTCAGGTAGACTGAGATTTAAAAATAAAAACCTCCTCCTTAAACAATTAATCCTCCTCCAGATATCTTCCCAGGGCCATTCAGAACTGAAGTGCTTAGAGAAGGTGGGAAAAAAATCAACATATAAAAGTATTTCTAGTTCTCAGTTTCTCCTACTGTAGAAAATAAACAAGGTGCTCAAATATGATATGAAATGCTGAAATGAAAAAAATAAATTAAAATGGCAAAAAATTTTATGATGACCCTGATTTTTTAAAAAAGAATATTATTTATCTAAAAGACTTATCTGTCTTTTTTTGTTGTGTTTCCAGTTAGTCTTAAATGGAAGGGTTTCTAAACCAGAATGGGATGCTCCCTCACAGTGAATGTCAAAGACATAGGCCTGAGTCAGCTATCTTTTTAAAAAAAAAAAAAACATAATATGACTGGTGTTAAGAGCTTATTTGAGTCACTTTTCTCCATTTACATTTGAGATAGCCCAATGCAAAACAGGGAAGAAAGGGTTTTAAATTGCATTATTAACAATAGGCTAAGTCTTGGCAAAGCTGATTAAATCAGTCACTTGCCCGATAAAATCATAATAGGGCCCATCTATATCTATCTGACAAGAAACATGTCATTGGTAATGTTTTGTGTTGCCTTTAATGAGTCTGATTGTCATCTTCCAGAGGGGGAAAGCACAAAAGGCACCTGCAGGTCTGCAAGAGAAGAATCATTTATCGATCGAGTTGTCAGGCCTGTCAGGCACTTAGTAATGGCAATGCTGCTACATAAAATCAATGTGACAGCACATTCACAGCAGTTCCTAGGACTCTCCATGAGATGGTCTGTTTGGGAGATCCAGTAACAAGCAAGATAATATTTCCTCCCTGGACCTCTGCAAAAACACTATCCCAGTCTCACAGGATTGCATGTGAAGAGAAAGCAAATAAAAAATATAATATAAATACAGGTAGTCCTCCACTAACAACAGTTCGTTTAGTCACCGTCTGAAGTTATAGCAGCACTGAAAAAAGTGACTTATGACCACTTTTCACACTTATGACTGTTGTACCATCCCAGGGTCATGTGATGAAAAATCAGACACTTGGCAATTGACTCATCGTATTTGTGATAGTTGCAATATCCTGGGGTCATGTGATCCTTTTGCGGCTTTCTGACAAGCAAAGTCAACGAGGAAGCCGGATTCACTTAACAATCATGTTACTAACTTAACAACTGCAGTGATTCACTTAACAGCTATGGCAAGAAAGGTCATAAAATGGGACACAGCCCTTTACAACTGTCTCACTTAGCAACATAAATTTTTTGGGCTGTTCGAGGACTACTTGTATCTAGCAGGTTAAATAAATAATAAACAGATTAACTATAATCAGGAATCTGGGGAGGTATTACATCCATCTATCTTATGTGTCATGCATTTAGAGCTTAGGAACCCACCTTTTATGTGGTTCTTTAAATATTTGGTCCTTCAACTTTCAGTTACAAAGAAAACTTACACCTGACCAAAATAATCCAGCTAATTCTCTATGGAGTATATGTCTATGGAATTTCTTAGTCATCCAGGTCATGTTGTCCCAAAGGTGCTTTTCAAAAGGCAACTGGTTTTTTCCCCCTAAAATTGTTTCTCTTCTCATCCAAGAATCCTTGAACTGAAGAACCTTCTTGGATGAGAAACAAAATGTTTTCAAGGGAAAAAAACAAGAAAGCCTTCATGAAGTATATGCCACATAAGCTTTGAGATGGATGGTTGTGTAAGGGATAACATGATTCCTTATATGGAGAAGTTACCATAAATACCAATGGGCTGTCCATTCATCCCTGTCGAAAATGGGTTATCAAAGCTACCTTGCAGTGGGAAGTGTTTCTGTCAGAGAATTGTCCAGTTTGTAAGGCCTCAGGTGTTCCATAGGCTCTCAGCCTGATCCCACTCCCAGGAAAGCTCTTGGAGGACACCATCGTTCATTCACAATACAAGAATACATTTTAAAAAATTCATATCTGAAATTATGTGGGCCTTCATCAAAATGATTCAAAACAACACCGCAGGTTCAAAGTGAATCTTGTTTATTGGGCCCTCCACAGCTAATCATAATTAACTATATCCACACTGCACTGGTCCCTATTATTGGTATACTTGTAAAGTGCTTTACACAAACTGAAAATGAAGAAATTGCTGTTTGTTACAGAATGAATCACATGTGAAACAGTGCATGCAATAGAAATATCATAACATAAATTCCCAATAGACAAAAGGTTCCTCTAGAACAGGGTTTGTCAGCCTCTGCAATTTTAAGATGGTTCCCTAGCCAGTAGGCTGGGGATTTTGGGAGATGAAGTCCACCCATCTTAAGGTTGCAAAGGTTGAGAAATACTGCTTTAGATTAGAGTATCCCAACAGGTTCTGCAATCCCAAACAGAAACTTTGACAACTTTCTAGGCAATAATCAGCATTTTTCTCCACTAAAAGGAAAGAGACTTAACAAGCTTCTCAGCACCCAGGAAGGTGTAACATAGAGATGAAATAATTACTATGTGAAAGTCCTCATAGCAGCACAGAAGGACAAGTACAAAGGTACAGGTTGTTGCTAAACCACAGGAGAAACATGATATAGTAATTTATTGAATTTGCCCTATAGTACATCAAATGGAAGAATGTTAGTTTGGATTTTAAAAAGCAGAGCCAAGCTCTTGAAATACTGTACCTAACTGGCTGAAGGCATAAGATATTTTTCCTCCACTTTTGATAATTTGAAGGACCCTAGAAAGAACGATTTGTAATTTTATGTCTGTTAGAATATGACATATCAAATGGGCCTATTTTGGTCCAAAGGCTGAGCAGCAATATACCGTATTTGCCGGCGTATAAGACGACTTTTTGCCCTAAAAACATGCCTCCAAGTGGGGGGTCGTCTTATACGCCGGTAAATACATTGTCACTCGGTGCAAGAGCACGGGCGGAGCTCCGCAACTTGCGAAGCCCCTTCAAGCCCAGCCGAAGTCTCTCTTCCTCCTCCTCCCACCCACCCACCCACCCTCCGCCCGGCTCGGGCGCTTGCGGAGGCCAATCTGGAGGTGGGGTGGGGGTGGAGCGGGAGAGTCTCTGGCGGGGCCGCCCGCCCAGCCAGCCCGAGCCGCATAATGGCCCGGGGGAGTGGGGGGAGAAGGTGGTGGGGTGGACTGTGGCGCCCCTCCTTCTGGGCAGCGGGGCGGGGCGGCAATTTGCTCCTCCGCTTCTCCCTCCCTCTTTGAAAGACCGGGAGGGCTGTGCTTGGGGGGGGGGTGTCCTCAGGAAGTTCCTGATGGGACCCCGCTGGGCAGGGCCACCCGGCTCCCGAGCTGCTTTCCAGGGTCCCCTTGGGAAGAAAAGGGTCCGGTGGGCGGTGGAAGAAGGCGAGCGCCCTCCTCCCGCCCCCTGTCCCGTCCCGTCCCTCCTCTTGTCCCCTCCTCCTCCCCGCTTAAGAGAGAAAGATCTGCCTCCCCTGCACCGAGCTTCCACCCGGCGCCGCGTCTCCCGGCCAGCGCTGCCTGCGACTTGGGAACCGGCCAAGCGACTTTAAAACCGAGCGGAGGCCAGAGATAGCGGAATTACCCTCCACACCACACACACACACACACACACACAGAGAGAGAGAGAGAGAGAGAGAGAGAGAGAGAGTTGGCAGCTGTCCATCCCCCACCCTTGGAGTCCCGATGGCACGCACGCGGGGGCTGTCACAAAGAAAGGGAGAGGAATTGAGTGCCAGCCTGAGAAAGGCGAAGCTGCCTCTCTAAAGCATTTTGGTGGCTTTGTAAGTTTGGGGAAAGGGGTTGGGGGTGTCAATCAAGAATTATATCCAGAATACCCCAAGTGTTACAACTTACCGTATTTGCCGTATGAGACGACTTTTTTGCCTTGAAAAGCATGCCTCCAAGTGGGGGTCGTCTTATACTGCGAGTATATAACAAAAACTATATTTTGAGTGGAAATGTTGGGGGCTCGTCTTATACGCCCAGTCGTCTTATACGCCGGCAAATACGGTACTAGCATTTGGCTGTATTATCTCCCCTGTCTTCACTGATATCATTAGCTGGACTTCATATATTCGGCATGGCTGCTGTCAGCAAAGGCTTTGTGTAGCACACATTCAGCACAACGTTTTGCAGAGACACATAGCCTCAAGCAAGAAGGGGTTCCTGCACTTATGCTGTGCATGCACAGTCTCTCTTCTGGCTACTATATATAGTACAGTCAGAGCAAGCGACTGAATGTTCTTAGAATGAACGGCTCATGTTGCTCTGCAAAGCCCTAGTTCTGATCTATTTGGGGGATCAGGGGGGAACTGAACAAAAGCAGGCATTCAAGCAGAAGATTTAAACCTCCACTCATCTCCAAAGCTCAGGTGGATGAAGTGAATAAAAGAGGAAACATGCACAGAAAGCCTAGGACTCTCTCTTTTACCTTGTACAATTTTTTTATGAGCATAGATATGAAATTAGATTTCCCACCCCGCCCCAAACAAAACTCATGAACACTTTCAAACAGGCATGTCTAACTTGTGGCCCATATGCCACATGAGGCTCTTGACAGCTAGTGATGTGGCACTACCAGATCGTAAACTTTTGACCTGATTATCTGATTTACAGGCATTAATTATATGATATATTTTATAAGTGGCCTTTTCACTCACTGCAGCCCAGCAAGCCAAAAGTTTGGACATCCGTGTTTTAAAACAAGAATAAGGAACAATATAACCCAAACATTTTTCTAAAATCATATATCTCACACCACATAGTAAGACATATCTGCTACACACTGTTGGATTGTCTGCACAAATTTCATCTGCAGCAACCAACCTGGACAGTGACAACATTCAAAATGTCACCATCACATACTAGAGTTCCAATATCTGATGTGTATTTGCATGTACAGTACCTTCCCTTGTACCTCCATCTTGGTGGTGGGATTCAAATTTTTTTACTACCGGTTCTGTGGATGTGGCTTGGTGGGCGTGGCCTGGTGGGAGGGGAAAGATACTGTAAAATCTCCAGTCAGAGGTGGTATTTGCCGGTTCCCCAAGCTACTCAAAATTTCCGCTACTGGTTCTCCAGAACTGGTCAGAACCTACTGAATACCACCTCTGCTCCATCTTTGCCAGTGGATGTCTATAGTCTACCATAGTGTTTCTTGATGTGAGGACTTCATGGCAACTTGATGTGGGGACTTCTTCTGGCTAAGGAATTCTGGGAATTAAAGTCCACATATTTTAATTTCGCTATGTTTGAAAACACTGGTTTACATTTACTACCACAAGTGGTTTATTCCAAGATACTAAGCATACAGAGGGCAAAGAGCCCAAAGGCCCATACTCTGGTAATCAGCCTTGTTTGTAACTGGCGTTCTAAAGTAGTTCAGAGCCAAGTCTTATAATCTATATTAAGTAAAAAGCATCAATCACAGATTTATTTAATGGTGACACAAAGTGATCTGCCAAAATAAGCTTCAGATAAAGAGCAGTGTCAACAATGAAGTAAATTCAGTGCTTTCCACTCACAGGTGAAAGAGCTCATATGATGCAGCATGTAATACAGATAGTCTCGACTTACAGAAGTATGTTTAGTGACCGTTCAAAGTTACAATGGCACTGAAAAATGTGGGTGACGTCTGTTTTTCACAGTTACAACTTTTACAGCATCCTCATGATCATGTGCTCAAAACTCAGATGCTTGGCAGCTGGTTCATATTTATGATTGGTCCCCTTTTGCTATCTCCTCACAAGCGAAGTCAACGAGGAAGCCAAGTTCATTTAACAACCAGGTTATTAACTTATCAACTGTAGTGATTCCTTTAACAACTGTGGCAAGAAAAGTCATAAAATAGGATAAAATTCTCACTTAACAACAGAAATTGTGGACTCAGTTGTGGTCATAAGTTGACAACTGCCTGTATGTGTATTTATTTACAATATTTTATCCTGTTTCTCTTCTTTAAAAGCCCTAAAAAGAATTCAATGTTAAAATAAAAGACATTAAATATGTTAAAATCCTAGGTGGATATTTATGCAGTAAAATATCAATCAAGTAAAAGGAGGGATAACTAAATCAAGTCAATAAAAGCTAAGGGACTCCCTCCCCCACATACCCAATTTTCAACTTGCGTCTGGAAGCTGAGCTGTAGGTAAAGTTAGGAAAACTGTGTACGAAATCAACAATATTAAAAAGCCGATACATTCGGTATACTTGTGTTTAAATCAAGTATGTACTGAGGGAAAATGTATTGTTCCCCAGGGGAAAAAAGTATAAAGTTACATTATATACAAAAAGGTGTACACTAAAAAGGATTAGTCCAAAATCACATCCTGATTTTTCATTTGTAGTTCTTCGCTAAAACAGCAGCAAAATGAAAAGCTAGAACAGAAAAGCATGAATATATGGCACTGATAGGGACCTGCACTTTCATTGCACATACTTTAGACTATTAAAATTGATTATGCCTCCTTTCTATTTAAGTTAATCATATAGTTGCTTGATGGCAATGCCTAAATAACAAACTTAGATTGGAATGGACTGGGTGAATTGCAGCCATAAACAGCTCCTCACTTGATCCTTTTTGAAAATAAGACCAGTTAAGTAGATGATTTTAGAAAACTAAGCCGTGTCAGACTTGGTTAATAGCACCATGAAATATCCAGACTGTAGTTAGACTGGACAGACAGACACACACACACAGACAAAAGACAAAGTCAAGGCACTTCCATTCTATTGTTAAGAAAACTACATGGGTATTTCCACAAATTCAGCAGCAACAGGTTTCAATTCTATAGAGATTATCTTACATTTATTCTCAGCAATGATTGACATCTGCTCGTTGCCAAGCTACAATTCACACAAAATTCTGGTTTAAAAACAACTGTGTTTTTGAAGTGTGAATATGCAGTTTTAAAGAAAATAAAGAAAATGTGTGATAGAAACATGTTGAATAATACACGCATCCAGTCATGCCTGAAAGTTCATACTGGTATCACCAACTCAGGTGATGAGAAGCTCTTGCATTGTGTGAACAGTAACACCTGTGATTTCAAGTTTGAGATTCAACAGTGCTGCTATCAGCAGCTATTCTCCCGTGTCAGCATAAAACAATGTGATCTTCTGAATGGAAACAAACAAAAACCAGGATGAAAACCACTGAGAAGTATTGACATCTCTAAAAAGCACAAACACCTCAAATCCAGTTCCGGAAACACCCGAAAAATACCAGTCTCATTCATTATGATGCCCATTAACTATGAGATGATGATGATGTGACAAGATGATGTCTCCTTCCCTGAAAAGTTTACCAAAGGAAGTTTGCTTTGTTTTATTAAGTAATCCATTTTGAAACAAATATAACATAAAAGAGAACGTCTTAAAATATTACAGTTGATGTAAAAAAATATGAATCTATTCTTAAGAACAGATCCTTAAAGACAATCTTTCCTGGTTCACCATTTGACGGCCAAGTAGTGGAATGGCTGTGGTATTCTCAATGCTAATCAGCAGAAAAGAAAGCCCATCTTTGATGGGAGTTGATTTCTCAAAGCCACTAAGGGGAGTCAAAGTGTTGACTCCCCTTATTGATTTTCTTCACCCTAATCAGTGTCATCTTATCCTATTATCTCCTGATCTATGAACTCACTTTCAACTTTAGCATTAAAGCTTCTATGATTTAGCACCACATTAGTTTTTGGCACAACTTCATGAGATTGCTCACTTAAAATGTGAGTAGACAAGAGATAATTGTGAACCAATATTGAAAAATATTTCTATATCTGTCTGTCTGCTTATCTATCTATCATATCTATCATCTATCGTATCTATCATCTATCTATCCTATCTATCCTATCCTATCCTATCTATCCAGCCAGCCAGCCAGCCAGCCAACCAACCAATCAGCCAACCAACCAACCAACCAACCAACCAACTTTGTAAGTTCTAATTCCTATTGTCTAAGCAATACTATAAGCCTTTACTTGTCCTAAACTATTTTAAGTTCTCCAATATGACTAAGTGCTATAGAATAACTAATATGGTTCAATGATAGATCTTGACTGATTTCACAAAGTTGACTTTTCCATTGATAGTGAAAGTCATGTTGAAAAATTCCACATGGAAAGTTATGTTCCAAAATTCCCATCTTAATTTAGAAAAATTGGAGAGAGGGGGAAAGGGTGTCTGAATACCAAGCATGACTCACACCCAGGGGTAGGATTCAATTTTTTTTTTTTTTAAGCAAGTTTTATTAATTTCAAAAAACAAACAAATCATCATCAACCATTACATATTTGAACCTTTTTCCATTATAGATTTAACAAGTCAGATAAAACCTTATCTTATACAATACATTTCTATATTATTTCATCTATTTCTTTCTGACTTGATTATCGTCACTCTCTTTCTATGTTTCTACAAGGTTTCACCAATACTCTCAAAGACATAAACAAACACAAACATACATATAAAAAATCTTTTAGTAAAGTAACTTGGCCCCAGGTACCTCTCTTTATATGGGCTTTAATTATATTCATGCTCATCTTACAGATCATTACTTATTTTATTTACCATTCTGTATCTTCTATATAAACTTCTCCACACATTTTACTCTTCATAATTCTATCTTATTCAATCCATCTTAGTTTAAATCATTATATTTGTATCTTTTGCCCATCCTTTTATTATCCTCTATCTCATTCCTTATAATGAGAAAAAAAAAAAGAATTTCTCCTGAAATCACTAATCAGAGTATGATGCCTTTCTATCCTCTCCCTAAATTAATTAGACTAACATTTAAAATAACACCTAATACCCAATTTGATTCTGCTTGGTACATTCTATCTACTAATTTTTACTTTTAGTAACAATAAAAACAGAGTAAAAAATCAAAAATGTTTAAATACATAATATCCTCCTAAATACGTAGTTAAATAATAAATCTAAATAATAAATCTTATAGCATTCTCATTGCCTTTCCCTTCAATATTTTATTACATTTTAAAAATCAATCATTATTAAACATTTCAACATTTTAATTTCTTATTAACTCTTAAACCATTCTAATTTTCTATTTCTAATACAAATGTTACAATACCATCTTGTGTACCTTGCAGAATCTTTTTTTTTAAAAATTTATGCTTTACCCATTATCCCTAAAAAGAATTCCTCTTTTCCCATCTAATTTTAAAACGTTGTGGCTTTTCTCCGCCTTTCCCCTTTCTTTCTTCCCCACCAAATCTTCCTACCCCCTTCTTCTAACTTCTATCTTGCCGGCATCCCTTCTCTGTTGTATTCCCTTTTTCTCTTGTTTGCTATCATTGTATTTATTTTGCATCATATTTTCTCTTTCTTAAATGTTTTTTAGATCTTAAATCCTTCATTTTCCTCGCTTTCTTCCTTCCTTCTTTCTTAGATGAATTTTGGGATTCATTGAAGATGGCGTCTTCATCTTCTTCTTGTTGTTCTTCAGCTTCCATCTGTATTGTCTGTTCGTAGTTAACCAACGCCATTTCTAAAAAAAGAAAAGCTTTTTCCATACCATCTTTACAGGCTGCTTTTGTTTGCTCATATTCATCCCTCAGTTCCTCAAAAGAAAAAGCCATTATAGATCTTTTCTTTTCTTTTTCCTCTTTCTTCTCACACCAACCAAAATATTCCAAAAGAAAAATAAGACAATCCCAAAGTCCACAATCCTCAATCAGTCCAAGCCAAGCCAAAATTCCCCCTTTCTCTTCCAGGGTAGTATCAGACAAAGGAAAAAAGAAAATTCAAATCTGTGTTTTGAAGCCTTATTAAGATTTTATTTCTGTTTTCAAATCCTTAAGGCATCTCCTCCAACAAAATCCAACCAGATAACCCATCTTAATTTAGAAAAATTGGAGAGAGGGGGAAAGGGTGTCTGAATACCAAGCATGATTCACACCCACGGGTGGGATTCAAATTTTTTAACAACCAGTTCTGTGAGCGTGGCTTAGTTGGTGGACATGGCTTGGTGGTCATGTGACTGGCTGGGCATGGTCAAGTCAACATCGCTCACATCGAGGCACACATCTCCTCGCCTGGCCTCTCATGACTGTGGGGATGCTGCAACAGTCGTAAGTGTAAAAAATGGTCATAAGTCACTTTTTTCAGTGCCATTGTAACTTTGAATGGTCACACCACACAAGCAAAGTACCAGCAAAGGAGGGGAAAAAACCTCCAGAGAAGTTCCTGAGACAGGAAGTCTAGTCCTGCCAAGACTGTAATAAGGGTTACAGAGAGGCAGTTTCTGTAAGCAACACCAGAATGTTTCCTTCCTGCCTTCCTTACAGGATTAGGCCAGTAATTTCTTCTAACAACTGGTTCTCCAAACTGCTTAGAATGTTAACAACCGGTTCTAGTGAATAGGTGCGAACTCGTAGAATCCCACCCCTGCTCACACCCTACAACATTTTTACACATGATTTTTATTTCCTAAGTAGGGAAATATTGAATTTCCAGAATAACATTATTACATTTTTCCCTTTTCTTGGATGCATCAGAAATATCTCTTTTGACCACTAGTAAATTGCCACATGTTAAATTCCCACTTATTATAGTTGGCAAAACATCTATAATTTTTTAACCTTAGCTCAAGGACATTTAAAAAAAGACTATTATCTAGCATATTAACTTAATGTTATGGCTACACAATGGTTACCTCATAATTTGCCCTTAGACGTGCTGAAATTGGGAAATATATTTGGAGTTACATTCCTTCTAGCCCAACCTAATGCTGAAATGTGGGATAATTAATATGCAGGCTTTTACTAGAAATATGGAATGAGATGATACTTATAAGTCAATTTCTCCTCTCAGTTTGCATTCTGGTTTCCAATATTTTTTGGTGAGAAAAGGATGCTATATCAGAGGAACAGGTTGTGAAAGCATAATCCTTACAGTATACAAATGTAAGTTATTCCCACGTTTAGTTAAATGCATAAGGAAGGGGTATCAAATTTGATTCCATTGAGAGCCACATCAGGGTTGTGTTTGACCTTGGGGGCGGCGTGGTCATGGGGGCATGGCCATCTCAATGTCACTTGGGCTCCCAAGCTCCGTTTTTGGCTGCAACGGCTTCCTGCAACCCTCTGCCAGTGAAAATGGAGCTTGAGGGGGCCTCACCTTCCCAAGCTCTGTTTTCGCTGGCAGAGGCACCATGGGCCAGTCCTTTGATGTTTCCAGGGCAGACCCATGGGCCAAATCTAAGCACCCATGGGCCGGATCCAGTCCCCGGGCCTTGAGTTTGACACCCCTGGCATAGGGAATGGAGAAAAGCAGTACTCTCCATTCTGTTGTCCTACATTCAGTGGTATTTTAGTTCCAGTATCTTTTAAGTGCAGCATTACAAAATGTGATAATGATCCAACCTACCTTCTCCAAGCATGCATTCAGCCATATTTGTTTTATTTCTAGTCACATTACCAAATTAGCTTTTAAAGTGGTTAAATCCCAATAATGAATCCTATCTGATTGGGCTGCATGGTAACCCTGATATATGGAGCAATCCCAATTCTTTTTCCACCCAACCTTTACAGCGTGAGGATTCCCCCCCTCTTAGGCTACTGGATTCCCCCCCTCTTAGGCTACTCTTAGGCTACTGTTGAATTGTACTGTGCTGGAAGCTTCTATTCATTTTGATCATTTCAGCACTGCTCATAGCTGGTTCAAGTTTGCTACTTAGAAGAACACTATAAATTAGAAAGAAGAATGGCTGCACTCTTGAGTTCTTTTCAATATGAGTCCATAAATCACAAATAGTAGGTGTTTTCCCCATATTCAGAATCCCTTGCTTTCAATTTTATCAATTTTATGGCTCTTCAAGGCACATTTTCAGCTCTCGGAATATTTATTTACAGGAACTGTTTTAAGATCTAACTCCTCAATAAAAATTTTTTTTAAAAATCTATAGCTAAACAAATTGACCATTACTTTGTCACAACACAATATGAAATAGCTAAAACAAGTGCTTCTTCAGGAATCAAGAGATAGAGACAGAAATTAGAATGAAAGTAAGAACAAACAGGTTGGATGGGAGAGGGGGAGGAAAATCCTCATGCTACTATAGTCCCAACGGTGCTTTTTCAAATGGCAAGTAGACTGTTTTTTCCCTTGAGAAAGAAAAAGAAGACATTTTGCCTCTCATCCAAGAAGCTTCATCAATTCTGGGAGGATAGTGGGAATGATGGAAGGATAGATACTGACAGGATGGAGGGAGGGGGGAATTGGAAGGATCATATTTTTTGCAGTCATCTGGTTGCTAGTACTCTGTCTGAGAGCTCTTGAGACCACTTGGATCCTTCCATCGCCCCTCACTAGGGGTGGGATTCTACCAGTATAACAACCGGTTTGGTGAGCGCGGGATTTTCGTGCGCGCTCCACATTTACAAAACTTCTAATACTTACCTTCTACAGCAGTCCCTGCAAATAAAAACAGCTGAAGTACGGAAAACCACTCTGCCGCACAAATCAGCTGTGCTCTTAAAAAAAGGAAATAAAGCACAGGAAAGAGCAAGGGTGGGTGGGCCCACATGCTGGTCACAGCGAACCGGTTCACTGCCAGCTGATCTTTGGAGCAAGGGGTTCACCCAAACTGGACCGAACTAGTAGACTCCCACCTCTGCCCCCCACTATCCTCCCAGAACCAATGAAATGTTTTGGATGAGAAGCAAAATGGTACCAATAAAGTAACCATCCCAACCTTGGGGTAAATGGAAACCCAGTCTAATATTTCTGGAGCATTTCAGATTGATAAAACATTGAAAGTGCTCCTCTCCTTTGGCACAGCCGATGAGTCGTGCTGGATACCACTTATCCCTTCCAGCAACAGATGTGGGGGGGGGGAGTTTTGAGAGCTTTGGGCTTCTTTTATATATTCATTTTAGTGATGTAAATGGGGTTTGTGTCCTGCGTGCAATTAAAGATTGCCAGCTAAGAGACGATACCACCTGAACGAACCTTCTGCCAATCTTACTCATTCTCTGGAGGCAAAGCAAATGAAAGCAACATCTTCTTCTGAAGCAATTCTTTAAAAAAAAACAAAAAACAACAACCATCAACTGGGGGAGTGCATTCTGCATGCAGCCTCTCGTGATGAATATTTTCCAAGCAGCAAAGTACGATGTTAATCTATCTCAGCTCCAATTGGTGCCAGAGAAGATTTTGTGAGGACCTCCATAATGCTAATGATATATTCTCATGCATCTTAAACAGCCCGCTGATTATTCCAACAGCCAGGCCTCCTAGGTACTCGGTCTTGACAAATAAAATGAGACCAGATGTCCTGATAAGTGCATACATTTTAATAGTAAATAAATGAGGCTTCGGTAGTTCTGCTCCTGTGAGCAAGGGAGTTGGCGTCCAGCTGCTTGTTTTCTTCTGCAAACAGCTGAATAAATACATTCCCTGTATAATATGATTTTCAGCAAGAAAATGATTACTTGGTAGCTCAAGCTTCAAATATATTTCCCCTATGATTGTTTATCTGGAAGCAGATGGGATATAGTTCAATGACTTTCTAATAACTTTGCAAACTCATCCTGGTGCAGAACCATGTCAGGAACAGACAATTTTAGAAGAAGGTCTCCCAGGTGGTAGGTTGGCTTTTCCAGACTTAAACCTTATGGGACTCAAGTTATCCATTCCCCCATCCCCATCACCTCTGACCTTGTCCAAGGGTTAAAGATTTGCAAATCCACTTCTACTTTTCAGTCTATCTATAGAAGCAGTTAAAATGAGAAGGACCAGGAAAATGTTGCTAGAATTGGGTAGGTCTAGTTTAATGAAAAGAAGGCCCTAGAGGGTAGCATGATAGCAGTGTTAAAATATTTGAGGGGCTGCCACAAAGAAGAGGGGTCAGACTATTCCCTAAAGCACCTGAAGGCAGGACAAGAAGCAATGGATGGAAACAAATCAAGGAGAGAAGCAACCTAGAATGAAGGAGAAACTTCCTAACAGTGAGAACAATTAACCAGTGGAACAAATTACCTTGTACGTGCCCCATCACTGTCGATTTTAAAGAAGAGATTGAACAGCCATTTGTCTGAAATGGTAAGGGGCCTCCTGCTTGAATAGGGGGTTGGACTAGAAGACCTCCAAGGTCCCTTCCAACTTCGTTATTCTGTTAAGGCTTTCTCAGGGAGGGGGGTTGCATCTTTTCAATTCCTTCTCTAGAGTTGCATCTGTGTTTTTTGTTTTTGTTTTTAATAAAACCTCAGAGTAAGTTTTATTCCATTCCTCATTGTATTAATTAGTGTGAGGTACTTAAAGAATATTGTTTTTTGCTGAGTCCCGGTGGTAAGGCAAGGACGAACAGAGGTGCAGAAGCCCGTCCGTGGTTTCAGTTAATCTCTTTTTGTGGTTGGTGCGATCCTTTGAGGGTGCACGAGTCCCGGAGAGATTTGTGCTGGCGTGGGGGAGAGTTGGGCTGCAGTGCGGGGAAGGCAACCCCCCTGCAGTGAAGAGGAGCCCCCCAGAGCCCAACAAGCAAGAAACAGCCGCCTATCAATGGCAGCTCCAAAGTCTGGACTGCCACCGATGTAAAGAAGCGAGTGAGTGACAGTTTGTGGGATCATTGGTGAAGAGTGTGGCAGAGAAAATTAACAGCGGAGAGGATGATTGGAATGCTATAGACTTTTATAAGGCTGTTACAAGTGTCTGTCCTGAGCCCTAAAAGGAAGTGGCCAAAATGCGGATGCGAGGCAAGTGAAAGTGAAGGGGCTTGGCAGACAGAAGAAAGATAGAGGACAATAACGAGTAAAAAGGGAAGTTTACGAGGTCGGGAGATATACCACACCAATATTAATAGAAGGGAATCTAGCAGCTGGAAGGTGACTGGAAGATGTGGAGGATTTGGACTATTTCATTCGATTTTTATGCTGAAAGACTTTATTAAATCGGAGATGGCTGACAGAACAGAAACAGTGCGGTGCCACAGGTGATACTTAGAAACCCTGAAGTTATTGTAACAATATAACTGATGTAAACCACTTAACTGCCCTTCAGGGAGTATACTGATCTAACTGAGGAGGTGGTTCCATCTGAAGAAAATCAGGAAAATTGAACTTAGGAACACTAAGAGAAAAAGGAAAAGTGGAAGCTTCTGAATGTGTGGAGATACCGTGTAATTACAGTCACTACTCAGCATTTCTTACCTCCCCACTTCTGGTGCGTTTGGAGTGTAAGCTCTTAAACTTAGAGACGGAAAGCTAAAAACTTACTTTAAAATTCCTTTTCCCCCTTCTTTACTCCCTTTTTCCTGTATACATTTGCTCATTTTTTCTTTATTCCCCCACCATCCTGCACTATGATGAACTATCTCTCCTTCTTCAATCTCTCTTTATAATGATTATAAATATGTATACTGGGGAAAGGAAAGTTGATTGTTGTAATTGATTGTTAAATAATTGAATTAACTGATTTAATTGATTTATTAATAATAGTTATAGTTATACTTTGATTAGATATATAGGGAAAATAGTAAGAACATTATTATTTAATTAATAACTATAGGATTTTATATATTAATATTATAATTCATCGTGTGATCACAATTAATCCACTTGGGGATGAATGTAATACTGTTTGTGTTCAAGAATATTTAAAATAAGGTTAGATAATACATATATTTATTTATAATATTTAAATATAGTTGGATTTGTATATAATATTTATATTTATATTTATATTTATATTTATATTTATATTTATATTTATATTTATATTTATATTTATATTTATTTATATATATATATATATATATATATATATATATATATATATATATATATTTAATTACGTGAAGTTATGTATAGAGGCTGAGCATTGAGGCCTTACAAAATTATATATGTGATTTAGAATTTGGATTTAAAATAATACAGTGATAATATTTTTATCTATAAGAACTTATACTCCAGTAATTAGCTAAGAATACAGCTATCCAGCAGATAGATAGATTAAGTAATTAGATACCGGTCAATCCTAATATAGAGATTCTATTACTGAATGTTAATTTGGGATAATATAATTAATGTATTACAACAATAGAAACAAATCTTAAAAGAAATGACTTCCACAACAACCACAGCTCTGAAAACTGGAAGAAAGGTCACCTCGACGTTAACAACTACATCGGCAACAACTTTGCCCATGGCACAAAAAACCATTGAAGAAACATTACCAGTGGAGAAACAAGCTAACATCTCGAATGCCAACATCCAATCAATTCTGCTGACTTTACAGGAATTGATGATGAAGCTGCAAGAAATAATGATGAAAAATCATAATGAGACGAGAGCAGATATCAATGAACTAAAAGAGGAGATGGGGAAATTAAAAGCAGAAATGAAAGCAGATATCTCCAAAGTAGAGGACAAAGTTGGATTATTACAGCAGGCCTTGGAGAAAAATGAAGCAACAATAAAAGAGGTAGAGAAAAGGACAGAACGAACTGAAAGGAAATTAGAAAGGGTAGATGAAGAATTAAAGAATGCGAGCAAAGAAATGGAGGACTCACTGGTCTACCTAGAGATGGATAAGGCTGCTACATACTTGAGATTCCAAAATGTAGTGGAATCCAAAGAAGACTTGGAACAACTAATGGCAGGAATAATTGGCTGGTCTATTGGAAAAGAATAAAGATGACATCTTGAGGGAGTTTGATGAGGGTTAGCACTAATTATGCGAGACGCCACAAAGGCCCAAGAGAAGTCCATATACAATTTGCGAGAAGGAGTGTCCGGGATATCATATATAGGATGTCAAGAGATGAAACAATCACATATAAAGGCAAATAAGTCTTGGTTCTCAAACAAATACCAAGAAGAGTAAGAGAACAAAGATGAGATTATAAATTCTTAGCAGCTTACCTAAATCAGAAAAGAATCATATTTAAATGGCTAATCACAGAGGGGATGTTAGTTTCTTGGGATGAAAGGAAAATCAAAATAGACTCCATGGAAAAGGCCCAGGAATTTTATGAATGATTGGTAGGCCCGGAAGACCAGAGCAGTAAGGATGAACTGGAAACGAACTCCCAGGAAGATCAAGGCTATCATAAGAACAGAGATGGAACTTTAGGAAATCAAGGAAATACTCAATTACAATAGGAGAGAGAAGAAAGTAGGACACATCTTCAGGCACAAGGAGAGACTGGAGCCATTACAAGACAAAGAGCTAAACAGAACTAATTAAATGGAAGAAGAAAAGAAACTACTATCAATTAATATAAATGGTTTAAACTCGACGATAAAAAGGAAAAGGATAATAGCCAAACTAATCAAACAAAATGCTGATATAGTATGTCTACAAGAAACTAATATAAAGAAATCAGATGAAAAATACTTAGAATGTCCGAAATTAGGGAAGCTATTCACCGCATCAGCAGACGCGGGGAAAAAGAAAGGGATTGCAGTATATATTAAAGAGGATTTGAAAGCAGATTTAATATGGTTGGATTCTGAGGGAAGAACTCTGGTTTTGCAGATCTGGATTAATGCCATCCCAATTCTCTTAGTGCCATCCCATCTACGCCTTGAATGGAGATCAAAAAGTGTTTTTTAAGCATCTTTATGGAAAAATAGTAGGATTGGAAAAAAGAAATATTTGATTCATAGGAGACTTTAATTCTATTGCTGATTATCAAAAAGACCACAGTAATGGGGGAAGGAACAAAGGGGAAAAAAGAGAGCTTCCCAAAATATGCATGGAAATGATGAAGGAGGTAAATTTGATTGACATATGGAGAAGATTACATCCTGAGGAAAAACAATTTACATTCTATTCAAATCCTCATCAAATATGGACACGAATTGATATGGCATGGATGAATGGGGAAATAGTAAATGAGATAAAAGGGATTGAAATTCTACCCAATGAATGGGCAATGAAATTCTACCCAATGAATTGGATCACAATCCAACTCAGATAATATGGAAGGGTAGGGAAAAACCCAAGAAAAGATGGGCGTTAAATACTCAGTTAATAAGAGAAAAAGAATATACCAACAAACTCAAGGAGGAATTAAACTATTTTTTAAAGGAAAATGATAATGGAGCAACTATGAAACAAAACATTTGGGATACAATGAAGGCAGTAATAAGAGGTATAACAATCTCTTATAACACCAAGAGGAATAAGGAAAAATACGCCCAGCAAAACAAATTACAACAAAAAATTAAGGAATTAGAAACTCAATTACAGAGTACCCCAAAGGATTCAAAATTGCAACATCAGATAACAATAACTAAACATAAATTTAATTTAATTGAACAAGAGAGAATGATTATAAATTTGAATACAACTAGACAAACTTATTTTGAGCATGCCAGTAAGCCAGGGAGATGGCTATCATACAGACTTTTAAAAAAGGAAAGAAAAAAGATTGATATACCAGCTAATAGATGGAAAGGGGGATATACAACAGAAGATAGAACAGAAAAAAAGAAATTGCCCATAAGTATTTTGAAGAGTTATATAAAAAGGAAGAAGTTAACAAAGATAGGAAAAGAAACTATTTAGATGAAATGAAGGATAAAGCAATTGGGGAAGAAATGGAAGAATTATTAAACAAAGACATTACTTGGTTCGAATTGAAATCAGCAATAGAGAACCAGAAAAACAACAAATCCCCGGGACCAGATGGGATCCCAGGGGAGCTGTACAAGGCAATAGCAGAACAAATAGGACCTCTTATGGTAGAAGTTTTTAATGATGTCTTATTGGCAGCCAGGATGCCGGATTCATGGAGGGGGGCATTGATTTCGCTGATCTCGAAGGAGGATTCAGATCCCCAATATATACAAAATTATAAGCCAATTTCATTGTTAAATACTGATTACAAAATATTTACTTCTATTGTAGCAAGTAGACTAAAAAGAATGTTAAATGAGCATATACATGAAGACCAAAATGGATTTCTCCCGACCAGACAAATCAGGAATAACTTAAGAATAGTATTAGATGTTTTAGAATTTTATGAAGCCCACCCTGAAAAACAAATTGCACTTATGTTTTTAGATGCAGAGAAGGCCTTCGATAATTTAAATTGGCAATTTTTAATCCAAAAAATTTATAATATGAATTTAGGCACCAAATTTGAAAATATTATAACAACCATTTATGATACACAACAGGTGAATATTATAATAAACGGGGAATATACCCTTTTATAAAATAAAAATAGAAAAAGGAGTCAGACAGGGCTGCCCACTCTCACCCCTGCTCTTCATATTATTGCTAGAAGCATTATTAACGCGAATTAGACAGAACCCAGACATAAAAGGATTAAAGGTTAAGAAAGAAGAATATAAATTGCAAGCGTTTGCGGATGATATGATTTTTTTCATTGAAGAACCAATAAAAAGAGGACAAAAATTGATGAATGAATTAGAACAATTTGGAGCAGTAGCAGGACTAAAAATTAATAGGAAGAAAACAAAATTAATGACCAAAAATTTAACAGAAAAACAGAAATTAGAACTAGAAGAAGTTATGGGAATACAAGTGATAAAGAAAGTTAAATACTTAGGAATATGGTTGACAACATATTGTAAGACACTTAAGGAAAATAATTATGATAAATTGATGCAACAGGTAAAGAAGGATTTAGAAACATGAGGCAAGCTGCAGCTTTCATTATTAGGCAGGATCGCTGCTTATTAAAATGAATATTCTTCCAAAATTCCTCTATATATTTCAGACGATCCCAATCAAAATACGCAAAAAAAATTTTTGAAGAACTTAATAAAATAACTGTAAAATTCATCTGGCAAGGGAAAAAACTAGAATAAACTTAAAGGCAATGCAGGATATGAAGAGCAGGGGAGGGCTGGCACTTCCAAATTGGCAGTTGTATTATAGTGCAGCCTTTTTAGTATGGTTGAAGGAATGGGTGAATTTAACCAATAAGAGAATATTATTCTTAGAAGGCCATGACTTAACAGAGGGGGTGGCATGCTTTTTTATGGGATGTTGGGAAAACTAGCCAGAAATATTTTCACAGACACCTAATCAGAGATTCATTATTGACTAATTGGAAGAAAATACGGAAAAAAACACTATTTAAAAATACCAATTTGGATCTCAACAATGGAGGTGATGATTCACCCAAGTAATCTGGATATTACTAAAATGATTAAATACAAGGACCTATTGGATACTCAAGGAAATCTGAAATAGTGGCAAGGTCTTCAAGATCGGGGATTAAAAATTGATACATTGGCAAATCAAATTGGCAAATCAAATAAATAAATAAATAAATAAATAAATAAATAAATAAATAAATAAATAAATAAATAAATAAAATATTTTCACAGACACCTAATCAGAGATTCATTATTGACTAATTGGAAGAAAATACGGAAAAACACTATTTAAAAATACCAATTTGATCTCAACAATGGAGGTGATGATTCACCCAAGTAATCTGGATATTACTAAAATGATTAAATACAAGGACCTATTGGATACTCAAGGAAATCTGAAATAGTGGCAAGGCCTTCAAGATCGGGATTAAAAATTGATCAGTGGGCATATCTTCAAATTCAAAGTAGATATAAACAGGACAAGAAAGAATTTGGAATTAACAATAAACTCCAGCAATTAGATTAAATTTTATTAGGATCAGGCAAAAAAATTTTTCAAAATTATTTATTAGAAGTAGAATTAGAAGAAGAAATTGTAAAGGGAACATGATAGCCTGGAGTAGGAATATAGGACATAGTATCACCATAACAGAATGGGAAAAGGTCTGGGGTAGAAACAATAAAATTACAAAATCGGTAGCATACAAAAAAAATGCTTATAAAATGTTTTATAGATGGCACCTTCCTCCTTCAAGATTAGCGAAGATGCACCCCAATATGAGTCTAAATTGCTGGAAATGCAAAAAAAAAGAGGGAACTTTCTTCCATATGTGGTGGTCCTGTACAGAAGCTCAAAAATATTGGCAGAAAATTAGAAATTGGCTGGAGGAAATGACAAGAGAGCAGATCAAATTCAAACCAGAGTCCTTTCTATTAGGGATCTTTGATAAACAAATACCAAAAAAAGTGAAATATATAATAATACATATTTTGACAGCGGCCAGATTGGCTTTTGCACAATGTTGGAAACAGCCTCATGCTCCATCAGAGGAGATGATTATTCAAAAAATTTCAAGTTGTGCAGAAATGGACAAATTAACCTTGGCATTAAAAAATAAAGACACTTCAATATACTACAACAGCTGGAACTGCTGGTACAAATGGATAGACCAAAGATAGATTTCACACTAAAAGGCAAAAGAGGATAGGATAGAATCATAGTAGTGATATACAGATATATGTATAGATTAAGTGTGTATATGGCATAAAATAAGGATAAAAAGGAGGTCTCACAAACTGTTGAAGATGAAAATGTTTTTAATTGTTTTCTATCTTTTTCTTTCTATTTTCTTCTTCTTTTCTTTTTTTCTCTTACATTTATGTATGTGCTGTTGGTCTGTTTTAATTGTAAAATCAATAAAATTTATTTTAAAAAAAAGAATATTGTTTTTTGGCTAATTTGCTATTTAGATTTCGGACTTCCTTGGCTAGAATGGTGGCGTTTGATTTGTTGTAGTTGAAGGTCAGATGTAAATCTTTGCGCTGAGTGGCTGAATTGTAAGGATCCCTCTCATATGTTCATTCCCAACTCATCCAGCCAGGATTGTGAAGTGTGTGAGGCAGCCCTGATTTATCTCAGTGATTTGCCTTATAGCCTCTTCTGGCACTTGGGCTAACGAATAGAGTCTTGCCAATATTGCAGGCATTGGAGGAGGCAGTTGGAGCAGGTTACATGATGCAACAGGCTTGCTTTTCTTTTCCTCTTGGAAGCAAGGGAGCTCCACTGCTTTCAGAAACAGATTCAGTAGAATGGAATGGAATGGAATGGAATGGAATAGAATAGAATAGAATAGAATAGAATAGAATAGGAATAGGATAGGACAGAACAGAATAGAACAGAACAGAACAGAACAGAACAGAATAGAATAGAATAGAATAGAATGAATAGAATAGGAATTAGAATAGGATAGGATAGGATAGGATAGGATAGGATAGGATAGGATAAGACAGGACAGGACAGGACAGGACTAGGACTAGGACTAGGACTAGGACTAGGACTAGGACTAGAATAGAATAGAATAGAATAGAATAGGATAGAATAGAATAGAATAGAATAGGAATTGATAGGATGGATAGGATAGGATAGGACAGGATAGGACAGGACAGGACAGGACTAGGACTAGGACTAGGACTAGGACTAGAATAGAATAGAATAGAATAGAATAGAATAGAATAGAATAGAACAGAACAGAACAGAACAGAATAGGAATAAGAATAGAATAGAATAGAATAGAATAGAATAGAATAGAATAGAATAGAATAGAATAGAATAGAATAGAATAGAATAGAATAGAATAGAATAGAATAGGAACAGGAACAGGAACAAGAACAGAACAGAACAGAATAGAATAGAATAGAAACAGGAACAGGAACAGGAACAGGAACAAGAACAGAATAGAATAGAAACGAAGGAACAGAACAGAATAGAATAGAATAGAATAGAATAGAATAGAATAGAAACAAGAACAGAACAGAACAGAATAGAAGAGAAGAGAAGAGTTTGAAGGGTTAGGGTTCTTCTTCTTGAAGGTCTTCTAGTCCAACCCCCTGCCTAGGCAGGAAACCCTATACCATTTCAGACAAATGGTTGTCCAATCTCTTCTTAAAAACTTCCGGTGTTGGAGCATTCACAACTTCGGGAGGCAAATCATTCCATTGATTAATTGTTCTGTCAGGAAATTTCTCCTTAGTTCTAAGTAGCTTCTCTCCTTGATTAGTTTCCACCCATTGCTTCTTGTCCTCAGGTGCTTTGGAGAATAGCTAGACTCCCTCTTCTTTGTGACAGTCCCTGAGATATTGGAACACTGCTATCACTGCTATCTCCCCTAGTCCTTCTTTTCATTAGACTAGACATACCCAGTTCCTGCAACTGTTCTTCACATGTTTTAGCCTCCAGTCCCCTAATCGTCTTTGTTGCTCTTCTCTGCACTCTGTTTAGAGTCTCAACGTCTTTTTTACATCGTGGCGTGACCAAAACTGAATGCATTCATCTGTACTGTCAATGATTCATCTGTACTGTGGTCAGCTACCTCTCAGCCTTAATTCTGAGGCAAAGAATGTGATAGCTCCCTTGATGATTATAGTTTATGCTTTTTGAAATAGCACCCACTTGGCTTGTATTGAACGTCCACATACATAATACACTTAATGGTCATATTGTTCAAGAGCTGTAAATGTATTATCTGTTTTCAGCCCTTAGGACAATGGGGTAAATGCAAGGTATGATGCTTAGTTTTGAAGCATGCCAATTTATTTTTAATTCCCTGATGTTGTGTTGTTGTTTTTAAAAAGCAATAGTTTTAAAAAGTAGACTGGGGCAGGGAGCTTGGTGGATCACAACACCATATCCTCAGCTATTGCGGCAGACAGTTTTGCTTTGTAGATAGTCCTCGGCTCACAACGGTTGAGCCCAACATTTCTGTTGCTAAGCAAGACGGTTATTAAATGAGTTTTGCTCCCCTTTGTGACCTTTCTTGACACAGCTGTTGTGTGAATCCCTGAAGCCATTAAGTGAATCTGCCGTCCCCCATTGACTTTGCTTGTCAGAAGGTCACAAAAGGTGATAGATAGCATGACTCCAGGACACTGCAACCATCATGAATATGAGTCAGTTGCCAAGCATCTGAATTTTGATCAGGTGGCGATAGGGATGCTGCGATGGTCCGTACCTGTGAAAAACAGTAATAAGCCACTTTTTTTCATTGCCGTCGTTAGGGTTACTAAACGAACTGCTGTAACTCGAGGACTACCTGTATTGGGAATCCTTACTGTGAAGTTATTCCTTAAGAGGGACTCTAGGCTGAAAGCATGGGGCCTACTTCTAAATTCCAGCAGAGATGAGACTCAAACCAGAAGTTCTTGTTTCATTGCTATTTTTCTTCTCCAATACGCTACGTCTGATATCTTACGCAATGGATGGGAATCAAGACCAAAGTCATTAAAATTAAAACTTCAGCAGTACCAGACGTTACTCTGTAGATCAGTTGCTATTGCTCATCATGGCCTTTCTTATGAGGTTATGAAAATGAAATCAGAAGAGCCGCATATACTGTCTTAAGGGTGAGGGTGCGGGAGAACAGAATAAAAATGCAAAGTGCCAGTGCTAGTTGCAATCTGGTTTTCAAGAAGATGTTTGTTTTTTTTAATCTTCATCCCACATCCCCTTTAAAATCTTCAAAAACCTGCTTAACACTGCAGTTTATCTGCGTTTGGTTTTCATGGTTTATCTACTTTTAATTTCTGCACTGTTTGCTCATAATTGCTTGTAAATTGTTGGCACATTATTACGCTTTCCTGTTTGTTTTCATTGTGGCCTTAATATATTCAAGCTACTGCAAGAAGGATTAAATGCATACCATGCACTTTAAAAATGTATAAAATAAGCAAAGAAAATCCTGAATAAGCCAGCATGCCAGCTCCACTAAGTTGTTCCTCTGCTGGAGATTAACTGCCTGTACCTATGGTGGTTCTTTATTTATTTATTTGTCAAACATGTACAAGATAACAAGTATAGGTATGAACATAAACATGAACAAAGGAAGTGAATACAGATAAATGGGGATAGTGAGATAGGGACGGTAGGCACGCTGGTGCGCTTATGCATGCCCCCTTTAAGGACCTCTTAAGAATGAAGTGAGGTCCACGGTAGACAGTTTGAGGCTGAAGCTTGGAGGGGCTGAGGCTGTAACAACGGAGTCAGGTAAAGCATTGCAGGCATTGACCACTTTGTTGCTGAAGTCGTATTTTCTGCAATCGAGTTTGGAGAGGTTTACCTCGAGTTTGTATCAGTTGTTTGCCCATGTATTATTGTGATTGAGGCTGAAGAAGTCATTGACAGGCAAGATGTTATAGCAGGCAATTTTGTGAACTATGCTTAGATCGGACCACAGGCGGTGCAGTTCCAGATTGTCCAGGCCCAAAATTTCAAGCCTGGAAGCACAGGAAATTCTATTGTGAGTGGAGGAGTGGAGTACTTTTCTCGAGAAATACCTCTGAACCCTCTCAATTGTGTTAATGTCTGATATACAGTGCAGTTCCAGGTGGACAAGCTGTATTCGAGAATTGGTCTGGCAAAGGTTTTGTATGCCCTAGTTAACAATTCAATGTTGCCGGAGAAGAAGCTTCACAAAATAAGGTTAACAACTCTTAAAGCCTTTTTGGCAATGCTGTTACAGTGAGCTCTGGGGCTTCGATCATTTGAGATAAGTACTCCTAGGTCCTTGACAGAGTGAGGGTCATCTACGATATCGCTTCTGTCTAACTTGTATCTGGTGTTCTGATCTTTTTTTTTTTTTTTGCCAATCTGTAGGACAGAGCATTTGTTAGTTGAAATTTGGAGTTGCCAATTGCACGACCATTCTGACACATAGTCAAGGTCATTTTGCAGGGCCTCAGCATTGTCGGTGGTGTTAAATAATTTTACATCATCGACGAAGAGGATACAGCTGTTTTTAATGTTGTCACATAAAGCAGAAAGAGTGTGGATCCTAGGACACTGCCTTGGGGGACACCACTATTAACTGGTACTGGATTTGATTTTTCCCCCTATTTTGACCATTTGTTGCCTGTTTGATAGGAATGTGCTATCCACTTGTGCAGGGGTCTGGAGATGACATAAGAACTAAGTTTCAGCAGTAGTTTGTCATGCACCGCTGAATCAAAGGCTTTGCAGAAGTCTATGTAAATTGCGTCTATTGCTTTACCCTGGTCTAGATGTGTGATCCAAATGTTTTTGCAGTGTAGGAGTTGCAGATTACAGGAAAAAAAATTTCCTGAAACCAAACTGCTTGTTAGAAAGAAGGTTGTTTGTTTCTAAGTGTAGGGGGATGGATTGGTTTATAATTGATTCCATGACTTTACAGGTGACGCAACATAGTGAGATTGGTCTGTAATTTTTTAAAAAATAAATAATAAATTATAGTTATTTATAGATAAATAAATAAATAAAATGTTAACATTTATTTGCTTTTGGTTATCTTCTATTTGGTTCCACTTTTGGCTGCTTCTAAGTAAACATTATTGAGGAAGTATGGTACCTTAGAAAGGCTGTAAAACACTTTTTTTTAATCCTGGTCTGAATTTCCCATAGTTGGAATTTCTTTAAGGGAGGGGTCTGCTGAGAACCAGTTTGGTATAGTGGTTAAGGCACCAGGTTAAAAAAATGGGAGATGGTAAGTTAGGGTCCCAATTTTAGCATGAAGCCAACTCTGGGGTTTTGAGCCAATCCTTTTCTCTCAGCCCTAAGGAGGTGACAATGGCAAACCACTTCTGAAATCTTGCCATGAAAACTGCAGGGATTCGTCAAGGCATATCCAGGAGTCCATACTGTCTCAAAGGAATAAACAACACACACACACCTCAACAACCAGGGTGGTCTGCCAGCCATTTGTATTTTGGAAGTTCTTCGGTTGCCAAGTCTTTGAATCCTGCCCTCCCCACCAAGTCAAGTTCCCTGCAGGACAATGGAAGAGAATCGAGTCTTTCTCTGTTCAAAAGAATCAAACCTGGGAATGGAACAGGAAGCTCAAATAAATTCCCTTCCATGAGCTGGATTATGTAAATGTGTTTTCTGGCTAAGTGAAAGACAGGCAAACATAAGACCTTGGGTGTTCGCTTCCCAATAAGGTTATTTTACACAGAGACCTTAATGTTATAATAGCTTCATGATCCTGAACAGGACAGCTTACCAGCCGGTGTGTAAATTGAAATGCAAACAGACAAGATGGAAATTATGAATCACTGGATCCATCATTTATGTATAAATCATCCAGAATCTTAACAGCAAACACTTTGTACATTGACTTTGACCGAAGCTTCCTGACTCAATATGCGTGAGTACAATGGAAGGAAATTGTCTTTAAAACTCAACCCTTCAAAAAACAAAAAAAGACACATTCTACTTGGCAAGATTTCCTGGGATAACTAGAAAGAAAGATTTATTTTTATTTTTTACTTTAAAAAAAGGTTTAGACTTTTTAAAACTATATTTGTGATTCGTCGTGGAAGACAGCATACGGCCTGAAACCTGACAGTTCTATTGTTTAACTTTGTTGCTTTCTGTACATTCAGATTAGTAAGTAGAAATTTGTCTCTGCACAAAGAAGAAGTGCCATTTCTCTTCATGTATTAGGAACAAAATGTTAAGTATCTTTTCTTTCCAGATAAAAATAGATCCAGCACGGGGAGAATAAAAGCCTTTCCCAGCCAATGTTCTACCAGTGTTGCTGACAAACCATCTGTAGCAAATGAGAACAGGTAAGAACGTTCATTTCATCCGAAATCGAAAAACCATCACGATCCAGTTTAAGTACAAAATGCAGTGTTTATCAGAAAGGGAAGCCACTGAGGCCATATGTCCAAATAAGTTTTAAAATATTACTTTTCCAGACTCATGAACTGCACGATTTGTGTTTAAGAGAACATTTCCCCCCCCCCCTCATACAAGGTTTTCTGTTTCATTTGGTGTTTCATTTGATTCCTGCTGAAGATTTCCCAGTCCTTTGAAATAGACTGGAAACTACATATAAAGAAAGCAAAAAAAAAAAAAAAAAAAGTCCCACTACACCAGCAGAAGTCTGCTGCTGATACAACTGGAACTTATCACATATTTCCTATTCTCAACCAGCATTATCCTTTTTGGACAAGCACTCTTCTGTTAGTAAATTGATATTGATACTGATATGTTGATGATATATTGACACTGCTGTTATGGTGCCCAAGGTGCTCAGATGCTCAGGATCTCCTATTTCATTTTAAATTTCAAAAAACCCATATTCTCCAAATAAAAGAATAGCCACGAGCATCAACTTTATCTGTAATAATGGTCTGGTCTCCAAAAGGCCCCAAAAGTTTTATAGAATTTTTTTTTTAAATGATGTCTGGCCTACAATGAAGTACTTTTGTTAAGTCTGGGCGGTGGGTCCCAAGGAGAGACGAGACTCGAAGTAGTGACAACAGCTCTTTATTAGGAAACCAGATACTGAGACAAAAACTCCCAGCCGAGGCAGCTCCTTTTATAGAGCTGGCTGCGGCTAGGCAGCCTATGACATGCATTTGAGCTTGCCGCGCTTGGTTTTACCCAATCGTGGCAGCAGAATAAGAACCAATCAGAACGCTTAGTTTTGTTCAATCACGGCCCGGCTTTTCCGGACCAATAGGAATGCAGGCCTACAAAAGCCTGCTAGTATGGAACACCCCTCCCCTCTTGGTTCCGTCTAAGGGGCGGGGTAACGTAATCACGCAAGTAGGTGGGTCTTCGTACCTGCCTACTAGACTTGCGCAGTTCACAATGTCTCTGTTCACCATCGGGTTCGGACGGGCTCTGCGTCGCTCTCCAGCTGCAAGATGGAACTGCCTGGAAGGGTGAGCTGGTCCTCTGGCTGCGACTCCCACCTGGTGATTCCGGGTCGGTTGAGTCGTTTGCTCTGCTGCTCCCGCCTGGGCTCTCTGGGCTGGTGGAGCTTGTCTGGCTGCTGCTTCCAGGCGAAGTGCCCGTCTGCCACGACTCCCTTCTGGCTGGTAAGTATTGTTGGTTTTTGTTTAATGTCTGTGGGGGATGTTCTACTTGTACAGATGTTCGTTCATTTTTTGAACTTGAGGTTTCCCCCCCCCCCCTCTGATTTCTTGGTTGGAGTCTATGAGGGGGGAAGCGGCCAGCCTGGATCTTAGCTGGTCAATATGACGTTTCCACGACCTCCCATCGCTGGTCTAGAGCCTGTAGGAGCAGGGGCCTGTGACTTGGATGATTTTTGCAGGGATCCAAAGTGGGTCCCCAGTAAAGTTTTTGGCAAATACAGTGTCTCCTACCTTGAAGGCGTGGTGCTTGCTGCTGGAACCAAGGGGTTTTTCTGGAGTGTAAGCAGGGTGCAGGCGGTCTAGAGGTGACCTGAGTCTTCTGCCCATTAATAGCTCTGCTGGGCTCTTGTTGGTGGTGGTATTTGGTGTGATATGTTGTAGAAGAAGCATCCTGGTGATCTTCTCGTGGATGTTGCCATGTTCTATTTTGTGCAGAGTTTTTTTTGTAAATTGAACCATGCGTTCAGCTCTACCATTCGCCGCCGGGTGAGCTGGCGATGTCAATGCATGTCGGATGCCGCGGTCTGCCAAGTATTGTTCAAAAGCCAAGGCGGTAAATTGTGGCCCATTGTCAGAAACGATAACATCTGGCAGACCATGCGTTGCGAAAAGTCTATTTAATTTCTTGATGACAGCTTCCGTGGTGGTTGTCTTCATTGTGCTCACCTCGAGCCAATTTGAATAAGCGTCAACAGTGATTAAGAAGGTGTGCCCCTTGGTTGGCCCTGCGAAGTCAATATGGATGCGCAACCAAGGGCCTCTGGGTGTTTCCCATTCTAATGGTGGGGCCTTAAGGGGAGCCGAGCGAGTCTCTTGGCATCTGTTACAAGCGGCGACCCAGGTTTCAATTTGCTTGTCCATGCCTGGCCATCAAGCGTAGCTCCTGGCCAGGGCTTTCATGCGCACAATACCAGGGTGCCCATCATGCAGCAAGTCTAAAACTTTTTTCTGTAATGTCTCTGGTATTACTACCCGATCTCCCCACAACACGCAACCTCTTTGCGAAAAGAGTTCAGTTTGCCGGTTTTTAAACGGTTTAAAAAGTTCGTTTGGCTCGGTTTCTGGCCATCCCCTCTCCACCCAGCTGAGAACTCGCGCCAAGCGTCTGTCCTTCCTAGTTTCGTGGGCGATGTCTTGCGCGCTTACTGGTGGCATGGGGATCGTTTCAATTTGCAAGACTGGTAATGTGGGTGCTGGGTCCTCTTGCAAGTCTGGCAAGGGGGAGCAGCTTAAGGCGTCGGCGTGCGAGATTGTCTTGCCAGGGTGATGTATCAATTTGTAATTATAAGCGGCAAGAAATTCAGACCATCTTGTCATTCTAGGTGACAAGATGTGTGGAGTGGGCTTGTCACCTGCCAATATGCCAAGTAGGGGCTTATGGTCTGTAATAATGGAAAATGTCCTACCATAAATGTATTCATGGAATCTCTTTACTGCTGAAACGATGGCGAGGGCTTCTTTGTCCAGCTGGCTATAGTTCCTCTCTGGCTTGGATAATGTTCTGGAAAAGAATGCAATGGGGGCTTCCGTTCCATTTGGTAAAACGTGGCTCAGGATGGCACCAACCGCAAAAGGCGATGCGTCGCAAGTAACAGTCAGAGGTAGCGTTTCATTGTATTGCATGAGGACTGCGTCTGAAGTCAAAAGGTTTTTTATCTGGTGAAAAGCGTGCTCTTCTCGCCGTCCCCATATCCAGGAAGCCTTTTTATCAAGGAGTCTATGCAGAGGTTCTGCGACAGTCGCTTTCTGGAGTAGAAAAATTTTATAGAAATTAATGAGTCCGAGGAAAGCTTGGAGGTCCGTTTTGTTCTTTGGTCTGGGGGCGTTTTTGATGGCTTTCAATTTTTTATCTGTGGGGTGAATTCCTTGTTTGTCAAGGAGGTAGCCAAGAAATTCAACCCTTTCAGTGCATAATTGGCACTTTTCCTTTTTCACCTTGAGGCCAGCATCTTTGAATTTCTGTAGGACCGCCCTCAGTCGTTTTTCCAATTGTCTTTTGGTAGGGGCTGCTACCAGAACGTCGTCGAAATAGGGCACAACTCCTTTAGTTCCCTGCAGCAATCTCTCCATTAGACTTTGAAAAATGCCCGGTGCGACGCTGACCCCAAACTGGAGCCGGTTACATTTGAACACCCCTCTATGTGTCACTATTGTTTGGGCTTCAACGGTTTCAGCATTGACTGGCAGTTGTTGATAAGCTTGAGCCAAGTCGAGCTTTGCAAAGATCTTGCCACCCCCTAGTGAGTGCAGGAGATGTTGGACTACTGGCACCGGGTAGGCGCTCTGCTACAATGCGTGGTTGAGGGTGGCCTTGTAGTTACCACAAATTCTCAGGGAGTCATCGGGTTTGATGGGGGTGACAATTGGGGTCTCCCAACGGGCATGATCAATGGGTTCTACTACGCCTTGCGCTATTAGTTTGTTTAATTGTTCGTCTATTTTAGGCTTGAGTGCAAAAGGCACTCGGCGCGGCTTGAGACGGATGGGAGCGATGTCAGGGCTGAGATTAAAGGAGATAGGGGACCCCTTGTACTTGCCTAGATGTTCACTGAAGACTTCTTGGAAGTCCTGGATGAGCGTTGCTTCCCAGTTTTCGTCTTCTTTGTGGTTGATGCCTGCCATCTCGATCCCCAACGGTGCGAACCACTGCAACCCGAGTAGGTTGGGTCTGTCTTTATCGACGACTGTGAGTGGTAGGATGGTGGTGTGGTTTCTGAACGAAACTTGAAAATGTCCAGTGCCAACGACCGGAATCCGATTACCTTGATAGTCTCTTAATATTAGCTTCTGGTCGCTTAGCTCTTGGCGGCGGATGCTGGGAATTAGTCTTTTGATGGTCCTCCAGGAGACCATAGAGAGGGAGGAACCGGAGTCTACCTCCATGGTGCAAGGCTGATTCTCGATGTTGACCTCTACATGTATCTTTCGTGCGTCTATTGATGAAGTGTGGCCGATGGTGACTGTTTGGTGTGTTTCTTCTCTTCTGGGTACCTCGATGAACTTCCTGGGTCGGCTGTCCCGGTTCCATCGGCTGTCATTATGGCGGTCCCGGTTTATGGTGGGGGTGCCATGTCTTCTTCTTGGGCTGTTTCCCCATCATCAGGGGCTGGAATTTCGTTTGTTACGGCATACTTTGGCAATATGCCCTCGTTTTTCGCAAAAACGGCAAACAGCGTCCAGGAACTTGCATTTGGAACGCGGGTGATTTCCTCCACAGCCGGCACATTGGTAACTCGACTTACGACCATGCCGGTCTCGTCGCTCGAGTTCCGACTGAAGTCTGTGAATTTCTTCCTCTTCGCTGTCAGAAGGGGATTCGATGTCGCCGTGGTGGGTGGATGCTGCGTGTTTGTCTGCTGCGGTTGCCGTCTCGCTGGTGGGTTGGCGGTCGTTTCCGTTTGAACGCCGCATTCGTGCTGCTGACTTACGGGTGGCCTCGGCTGCGGTGGCTTTGGCTATGGTGTCGGCGAGGGAGATGTCCCCTTTAGCCATCAGTCTGCTTTGGAGATTTGGGTCTTTCAGGCCAAGGACGACTCGGTCACGCATGGCCTCGTCTAAATTGGCGAATCCACACAAGCCTCCTAGGTCCCTCAGGTTGGCTACGAACTCTCCAACGCTCTCGCCCTCGCGCTGATCCCTCTGATAAAAGTCATGCCGACGGATGAGAATCGGCACCGCCGGGGCGTAGTGGTTCCAGAGGATGGGAGCTAGGGTATCCCAATCCATGGTCTTGACGTCTGTTGGCTTCGCGAGTGCCTTGGCCATTTTAAAAACGGCGGGTCCGCAGTGTGTTAGAAAAACCGCTCGCTTCTTGCTGCCGGTGGCGTCCTTCAGGTTGTTTGATTCCAAGAACATTTGGAAACGATCAATGTAGGACTCCCAGTCCTCGCTGGCCGGATTGAATGGTGCGGGTGGCATGGCGCTGCTGGCCGTCTTGCAGGTTGTCTATGTGCTATCTGCCACATGCTAGTCAGCTCTGTTGTCTCAGTATCCCACCCTCGTCGCCAGTGTTAAGTCTGGGCGGTGGGTCCCAAGGAGAGACGAGACTCGAAGTAGTGACAACAGCTCTTTATTAGGAAACCAGATACTGAGACAAAAACTCCCAGCCGAGGCAGCTCCTTTTATAGAGCTGGCTGCGGCTAGGTAGCCTATGACATGCATTTGAGCTTGCCGCGCTTGGTTTTACCCAATCGCGGCAGCAGAATAAGAACCAATCAGAACGCTTAGTTTTGTCCAATCACGGCCCGGCTTTTCTGGACCAATAGAAATGCAGGCCTACAAGCCTGCTAGTATGGAACAACTTTATTCAGAAGTAAGCCAGTCATCCAGAAAAAGATGAAAAGCAAGTGTTATGGTTCACCAGCAGCCGGTGCAGATGGCAGAGGTATCGGACAGTGAGGACGAAAGGGAACCAGTCAGGGAGTCCGGAGAGGACTTGGACGAGGGTCCTGCATCTGATGCAGGGATGGGGCCAGGACCATTTGGGAGTGGGGTGCTGCCTTCGGAGTCTGGCAGCAGTGAAGCAGAGGACCCCGGGGAGCCTGTTCTCAGTGCACGTGTGCGCAGAGCTGCTAGAAGGTGAGAGCAGCTGAAGCAGAAGGGGCGATTCAGGAGTAAGACTGGGAGGTGATTGCCCCTCCCATAAGGGATAAAAGTCAGACCTCAATGACAAAAAGCTTTGCAGGAAGCAAAGCAGTTCAGTAATTTCCAAGTCCTTCTTGAAGTTCTGTACTCTGGTAGGTTTTTTCTGGGTTTTTGGGTTGGTTTATGTTAGCCTTAATTGGACTTCTGTTTTTTTGGGCAGCATTCTACAGCACTGAAAAGTGTGCTCTTATCTGGAGGAACTGTGTATAATTAGTTTTGGCCATAATTCCCAGCATCACATTAAAATAGGTTTTACTTTTAAAACCAGTTTGTGTTTTATTAAGTTTGACAAAGCCTAGGTCAGAACAGTAAGAGTAGTAATAAAGAACTAACCAAACAAGCTTGCTAGAAGAGATGACCGATAACATGACCAGGAAATAAGTGCTTTTTAACCTCTTGCCGTTTTTTATGGCTGCTATATTATTAATGAGATTGTCTGCCCAACATCAACTCCTTTTTTTGTGTGTGCAAAATTTCCATATAGTCTCAAAAATCCCATCTCTGTACACTACCCCAAAACGATTGAGGAACCTAAGCTTGAGGCAATGTATGAATCCAGTCACTGAGGTACAATCTATCTCTGATTCTTCATTTCTACAAAGCCAGTCACATTCCAACCCTTTCTTTTGTCCTCAGGACAAAGTTTTTCCCAACATGTCCTCAGATATTCATTATATTCTGCGGTCAAGGTGTCTGAACAAGATGGAAGAGTTCCTGGAGATTAAAAAAAAATAGTAATATTTCACAAAGGGAAACATAAAGCAAATGGATCGCTGATTCACTGCCAGTGTTGACATTTATCCTTGGTTGATGAAAAGGACCAAAAAATTTTATTTTTTTATACTTTTTTTTTTTTTTTTTTTTTTAAAAAATTTTTTATTTTTTTATCTTAAGTGAGAAAACCACAATAAATGGCACTGGAGGAATGGGTGAGGAATATTGACAAAATATTGAAGTCAAATTTCCTTTTCTATAAAAATCTTCAGCAGCACAGAATGTGTTTGTACCATGTAAATAAAAACCCATAAATGTCAAACCTTCTGCAATTATTTGCTATTAGACTTGTATCTTTGTATGACAAAAGTGAGTCCATGCCAGGGGTGGGATTCAAAATTTTTAACAACAGCTTAGGTGGTGGGTGTGGCTGGGTGGTCATGTGACTGGGTGGACATGGCTTGGTGATCATGTTATTGGCTGGGCGTGGCCAACTCAATATCACTCACATTGAGGCACGCATCTCCTCGCCTGGCCTCTCATGACTTTGGGGATGCTGCAACAGTTGTAAGTGTGAAAAATGGTCATAAGTCACTTTTTTCAGTGCCATTGTAAACTTTGAATGGTCACTCCACACAAGCAAAGTACCAGCAAAGGAGGGGGAAAAAACTCCAGAGAAGTTCCTGAGACAGGAAGTCTAGTCCTGCCAAGAATGTGATAAGGGTTAACAGGGAGGCAGTTTCTATAAGCAACACCAGAATGTTTCCTTCCTGCCTTCCTTACAGGATTAGGCCAGTAATTTCTTCTAACAACTGATTCTCCGAACTGCTTAGAATGTTAACAACCGGTTCTAGCGAATAGGTGCGAGCTAGTAGAACCCCACCCCTGGTCCATACTTCTAATCACCCATGTAGCTCCATGGGAACACCCCTTACTTTATAACTCTAACGACTTAATTTGAACCTTTCTGATGTCCTTGACTGCATCAGCCAGTTCTCAAGACCACTGACCACTGCAAGAAAAACTCTTTTTTTTTTTTTTTTTGCAATTATTGTTATGGTTGGGTTTTTTAAAAATAAGTATAAGTACAGTGATTGTGTTATAGAAGACAATGTGGAAAAGGTGTCCTGGGGATTTCAAAGTGCAATGAACTGGATATTTTCTTTCCTCTTTTTTATATTGAAAATGCCCAATATAGCAAAGGGGACTTGGTAGTCTACTGCAACTGCATTCATAACACATTACACAAGGTATGTGTTGCCCTGCCATGAAAGTTTCTGCAAGATTGGTTAGGCAGATTTTAAATGCAGAAGTTGCTAGGTCCAATTTATGACATCTCCAGATAAATGTATCAGCCAGATGGAGATGGGGCAAAAAAGGGCTACTATTCTGAAGATCCTCTACTATTTGAAGAGATGATAAAGTACTACGTAAGAAGTTACAGCATACGACCCATGCAAATCAGTGTGCCCTCAAACACTTCCCCAATCAAACTCCTTGCTCCTCTTGACTACATTTCTTTTTCTCTGATTCCTTTAATTTACGAATATATTTTGAAGGAAGCTGGCAATGCTGCAAAGCACAGCATCAGCCTTCAGCATCACCTTTATTTTCAAGAAGGCTTCTGGGCCACAGAAGCATTTTTAGACAAAATTGACAAGCTGCTGCAGCCCACGTTTTTAAAGGAATGTGTTAAAGGAATGGACCCAGAAGAAAAGACAAAAGTCAATTAGGTGGCAAAAGGAAAAATGAAAATGTAAAATGACATAATCTCTCTCTCTCTCTATTCTGAATGGGCAGCTCTTATCTTGATATTTATCTTTTTATCTAGATCTTATGTAGATCTAGTTGCAGGTAGTCCTTGACTTAAAATAGTTCATTTAGTGAACATTCGAAGTTACAATGGCCCTGAAAAAAGTGACTTATGACCATTTTTCACACTGCTGCAGCATCTGATTTACATTCAGATGTTTGACAACTGACTCATATTTATGACGGTTGCAATGTCCCAGGGTCACATGATCTCCTTTTGCAACTTTCTAACAAGCCAATTGAATGGGGAAGCCAGATTTACTTAACAACTGGGTGACAATTTAACAACTGCAGTGATTCACTTAACAACTGTGGCAAGAAAAATCATAAAATGGGGCAAAACTCACTTAACTAATTTCTCAGTTAGCAACATAAATTCTGGGCTCACTTGTGGTTATAAATTGAGGACTGCCTGTAATCTAAATAAGATTAACGGTCTTATCTGATGTACTGTACATGCAACTTTAAAAGCAGGTGTTGCTTCTCAAATAGAAGGTGCCATGTTCAGTCCTTGTCTCCTTTTGTAAAAGATCTCTGATACGGAACCAGAGGCTTTGGGGAGAGATAGACAGTTCTAAACTAAAGCCAGCAAGTGTTTCATAGCTTAAACATTGTATGCTTATTTTTCTAAGGTACTGTAAAAAAATTCTGCGTGATATTCTGAGAAAATTCTGCTAGTCACTGTCAATCAAAACTGAGCATGATGGATCAGTGGTATGATTCAGGAGCAAGCACTTTTTTTAACTAATTTTTTTAAAACTAAAAAGTTGTGGAACAGAAAATTTAAAATGAAGCAATAGTAGCTGAGTGGCAGAATACAGCTTTGCATGCAGAACGTCCTTGCTGGAATCACCAGTTAAAAATTATTATCTTTGGAGGAGTAACTTAGGCAAATAATACTTAGAATCTCATTGGAAACTGGAAGATGGCATCTTGATTCCTCTTCCAAAGGAATCAGCATGATGTGTGAACAGAGATCTGTAATCAAAACCTGAAAATGTAAAATGACATAATCTCTCTCTCTCTCTATTCTGAATGGGCAGCTCAGTCCAACTAGAAATGTCAACAGGATTACTATTTTAAATCCCTTAAGATTTTTACCCAGTTTGGAAAGATGCTGGCAAACTCTTTATCATCTTCACATCAAAGGCCAGCAGAAGGAAAAGCTATATATATAAAAAAGCTATGTATACAGAAGCCTTAAGATTTTTGGCTTCGGGTAAATGGACGGCTATCATTAGTTAGGAAGCTGGGTTTCATCTGGGTGCCTGGTTGGGGTGTGTTTGAGCTGGAGGTATCAGGGGGGATCTATTTGTGCCCAGGTGTTTGCCTGGCTTGTGGTGTGGAGATTTTTTTGTTTGTTTAGTGCAAGCTGCACTAAAGACCTCCATTAAAGTAACACAATGCTGCCAGCCAATCAAGATACAAAAAGAGCCAAAAAACAGACAGAATATATCAGAAACACCCATCAAGCAGAACACAGCAAACTCCGAGACCAATAAACACAGACCAACACTCCCAACCAATCAGGATGAAGAAAAACCATTCTGGCACAGCAATAGGCTGCCCCAAATTTAAATCTGAAACCACTGTAAAAGTCTGACCCACAGACGGACACAATACAGAAGCCTGATGATGGCAGATGAGATTCTGCTGAAACGTTGCTACAACTTTAAAAGAACTACAATGACGTGGGAAAATACCGAACCAAGCCGAACACCATACATGTAAGTACCCTTTAAAACTTAAGAAAACAAATATATATATATATATATATATATATATATATATATATATATATATATATATATATATTCATTCTTAAGTTTTCGTGGGTACTTACATGTATGGTATTCAGCTTTGTTCGGTATTTTCCACGTGATTATAGTTGTTCTTTTAAAGTTGTAGCAACATTTCGGCAGAATCTCATCTGCCAAGAGAAGCCTGATGATGGCAGATGAGATTCTGCCAAAACATTGCTACAACTTTAAAAGCACAACTATAATGACGTGGGAAAATACCCAAACAAAGCTGAATACCATATATATATATATATATATATATATATATATATATATATATATATATATATATATATATGTGTGTGTGTGTGTGTGTGTGTGTGTGTGTGTGTGTGTGTGTTTTCTGAGGTTTTCATGGGTATTTGTATATGGATCTTTGGTTATTCGGGTTTTCTCCCGCGTAAAATTGGAAGTATCTAGGTGACGTTTCGATGAAGTCTCATTCGTCATCTTCAGGCTTGTGTCTGTGTTTAGGGGTTTGTATGTGGGGTCTTGGAGTATTTATTTATTTATTTATTTATTTGATTTGCCAATTGTTTACAAGATAATAAGTATAAATGTATACATAGTTGTGAATACATGAAATGGTTACATATAAGAAAAATAAAAGAATAAGAGAAACAATAGGACAGGGACGTTGTAGGCACGTTGGTGCGCTTTATGCACGCCCCCTACAGACCTCTTAGGAAAGGGGTGAGATCAATAGTAGACAGTCTAAGGTTAAAGTTTTTGGGGTTTGGGGAAGAAACTACAGAGTCGGGTAGAGTATTCCAGACATTGACCACTCTATTGCTGAAGTCGTATTTCCTGCAATCAAGTTTGGTGCGGTTTACTTTGAGTTTGTATCTATTGTGTGAGTAGGTTGGTTAACTTGGTTTGGTAGTCAAATCCAAACAACTCGCTATCTGGAGAGCCGAAACACAGACCACCCTCAAGACAGAGACACACACCAACAAACTCAGAAAACTACAACAATGCCAGAAACAAACTCCTCCCCCCTCACAGCCACACATGAAACAAACAGTGCACAACATCTCAGACAAGATCCTCACTGAAGCCGAAACCAATGTCCTTTCAAAAGGATTCAACTTTGCGGTCGCTCCCAAACACATCCCCACAGAAACCATTATATGCGGAGTTGAAACCAGCCTGACCAAAACCAACCCTGATGATGCTAACAGAACTAGACTCGAAATCACCAACATCCTCTGCACTAGCAAACCACCCAAAAGCAACTTATCCAAAGAAGAACAAACTGCGCTACTTAACCTGAAAGAAGACACCAGCATAATAATCCTACCAGCAGACAAGGGCAACGCAACAGTGGTTATGAACACATCTGACTTCCAAACCAAGTTAACCAACCTACTCCAAGACCCCACATACAAACCCCTAAACACAGACCCCACCACCTACCTAGAAAAACCACTGCCTATCCAATACATACTTCACCTACAACGGACAAAAATACAAACAAATAGATGGAGCACCCATGGGATCACCCCTCTCACCTGTCATCGCAAACCTCTACATGGAACACTTTGAAACACAAGCTCTAGAAAAATATGATCACAAACCCAAACTCTGGCTCAGATACGTAGATGACACCTTCATAATCTGGCCACACGGGAAAGAAAAACTGAACAACTTCCTCACACACCTCAACAGCCTACACCCCAAAATACAATTCACCATGGAAACAGAAGCTAACAATCAACTTTCCTTCCTAGATGTCTTAGTGTACAAAAAATCCAATGGATCCCTAGGACACACCATCTACCTGAAGAAAACACATACAAACCACTATCTACATGCACTCTCACACCACCACCCAGCACAGATCAATTCCGTAGCCGAGACACTCATTTCCAGAACAAAATGCTTAGCCGATGAACAACACCTAAAAACCGAACTACACACTCTCACTAACGTACTAACAGCCAATGGATTCCAAAGAAAGAAGATTACCCACCTAATCCAAAAAGAAACCCCAACCAAAATCCAAGACAGAGAACAAGAGAACGGCAAAGCCCTCCTCCCATATATAAAAGGCACTACAGACAAAATCAGCAAGATCCTCCAAAAACACAACATTAAAACAGCATTCTGCACAAACAGAAAAATATCCACCCTCCTAAGAAACCCTAAAGATAAAATCGAGTTAGGAAACCAAGGAGTATATGAAATCCCTTGCACCACCTGTCCCACCACATACATCGGACAAACTAACAGAAGAATAAGTGCACGCATTGAAGAACACAAGAACTCAATCAAAAAGAAGAACCGACCTCTTCCCTGGTCCAACACCTCAAAGCCACAGGACATGAGATTGACTTTTAAAGTACCAGAACTATCGCCAAAACCGAACACTTCAACAACAGAATAATCAGAGAAGCCATAGAGATAGAAAAACTCCCACACAGCATGAATAAACAAGATGATACCTCCCGCCTACCAGCCATTTGGAAACCCGCCCTCATTAACAAACGAGTACCTAACATGAAGAATGACACCAGACCCACACCCATGAAGGCCACACAAGATGCTACCACCACACTTCCATGTAGAAAGCAGATTCACACCCACACAGATGATGAGACATGACCACGGACCAGAAGCCGCACCGCAGCTGCATCACTACCCGCTTCAAACCCCTCCGACCCATACATGAAGTGAACTGATGCCCACCATGAAGATGTGGCACGACCACGAACGCAAAGCCAAACAACAGGATCACAGCTCACCAGCTCAAATCCCCAGCAACTAAGACTAACCTGAGCACAACCAAGCCCCCACCTGAACAGAACACACCCCAGCCAATCAGAACACAGCCAACCCCCAACCAATCAGAACACAGCCAAGCCTCCAACCAATGAGAACACACCCCCACCCAATCGGAACGCAGCCAAGCCCCCACCCAGTCAAGTCACACCCCCACTGGCAGTTAGAAGGAAGAAGCAGCTGAAAGCTCACATCACTCTGAGAAGCACAGAGCCGAAGAAGCAAGCCTGAAGATGATGAATGAGACTTCATCGAAACGTTGCCTAGATACTTTGAATCTTACGCGGGAGAAAACCCACACATTAATAACTGGAGAGGATCCACCAAGTTGCAGTGAGTCATTGGTCTCCAGCTGTGAAGAGCAAGAGCACCAAGACACTGATTAACAGAGTTACGGAAATGGGAGATGAACATATCTGACCATTGACAAGTAATTGTTTTAAACAAGGTACACAGGAATCTGCATGTGTCTCTAGGCAGAAAGACAATCCCTTTTCATGCAGGGTACTTAGCCTTTGAGTAGTGTGCCTGCCATTCAAGCTGGTTGTTGTTCTAAAGGAGGCTCAGGAATTCTGGGAGTTGAAGTCCACAAGTCAAAAAAGATCCATGGTTCTTCATCCCTGTTTTAAAGTCTGATGACCCTACATACCACTTTGAACAGGGAATTGCAAATCCGCCCATTATCAATATCCTACAAAAAGTAGCAGCTTATAAAGATGTACAGTTTGTGATTTAAAAGTCATTCATTGATATAACAGAGGTTACAACTCTGGAAGAAAATAGAACATGAAGAAACAACCACGACAGTTGTTCAAGCAAGATGATTAAGACGAGTTTGTGGCTGGATACATTACATTAAGCAAGCAAGTAAAGGCAGAGATTTTCAGGGGGTATTGGTAATGCAGGTACCAGCATGTCAAAGCATAAAAAACAACAAATCTTTCCTCCACACCCCCTTCTCCTATTTATTGGCTACAGTTTGCATATAGTAGCTTGCATATTGCCAATGTCAAATATTGTATGATTTCACAGAATCTGTTTTTAATTATGCTGTCACTTTCTCTCTCTCTCTTTTGCTTCTACTGATATCTATATTGCAACAATTCTTGTTTTTCATTGTGCTCTTTTTCCCTGACACGGTAGTTAATCGGTTACTTAAGAAAAGTCAAAAATAATATTACACCCTGGGGTCATGTTCTAGCCAAAAGTAATCTCTGTTAAGTTTCATTCAAACGAAATAAATAAGTCTGTGAAACACATTATAACATTCCTGATGTCCTTAAATTTGTCAGTTACCTTGCTTTATATAACATGCTTCTTACATCAGTCACTATTTGTTTTCTTCTAGGACCAGCCTGATCACAGATTAAGACACACCAATACATGTCTCTCTAAGCCTTGACTGATGGATTACGTACCATCAAATTGGTGTCAGCTCTTAGTAACCACATAGATAGATCTGGAAAGATCTATCTCCATCCTGCTCATTTGGGTGAGCCCGTTATGATTGTAATTGAGTCCATCCATCTTGCTGCTGGTTGTGCTCCTTTTTCTTTCCTTCCCCCTTTGCCAGAGATATAGAGTTCACCCAAGAGTTGAGTCTTCACATAATCTGTCTGAAATAAAACAATTTGAGTCTGGCCATTTGGGTCTCAAGTGAGAATTCTGGGTTGTTTTTTGTTTTCTTTGGAAGATTCGTGTATTTGTTTCCTTAGCTTTGCATGGGATTCTGAGGAACTGTCTTCAACACCAAGTTTCAAAAGCAGATATATACTGTATATTTGTGTATGACATATCATACATGGGATAGCAATGTATATTAACATTTCACCTAGATTAGCAAAACACAATAAAATAAATGTTAAAAAGATCTGTGTATAGGTATAGATGCAGAGATAGATAGATGATAGAGAGATAGATGATAGATAGATGGGTGGGTGGGTGGGTGGGTGGATGGATGGATGAATGGACATTGGGATTAGTGCATTCTCAATGCTGTCATGTCTTCATTCGAAGTTTTATGCACAACTACATTCATTTGACCCATTTTTTTTTTAATTGTTATGCATGCTAAGTCTTTTTCTCTTTACATTCTGCTAAAAGAGTCAGTTTGGTGTAGTGATTAAAGTACTACCCTAGAAATCAGAAGAGTGGGTTTTAATTCCAACTTAGGCATGAAGCCAGCTGGCTGACTTTAGGCCAGTCATTATCTCTCAATCCTAGGAAGCAGGCAAAGGCAAACCACTTCTGGGGGAAAAAAATGTTGCCAAGAAAACTGCAGGGACTTGTGCAATCAGCTGCCAGGAGTCAACACCGACTTGAATTAATAAAAAAGTTTGTGAAGTAGTTAGTTACTAAGCATGCAAAAATATTTCTAATGAAGGAGGAGACTGCTAGGTTCAATGTCATGAACTTGTTGATGGGTACACTTAAAACAACAACAAAAGTTGTGAGTTACCTCAAAGAAATCTATGGACACGCCTATCCTCTCAGTTGCTCAATATATTTAATAAGACGTTCCAATCAACAAAGTGGCAAAGGAAGAGAGCAGACAGAGAGACTTGCCAATAACAGATCACTGTTATATAAAATAAAACCATTTCTACATAAAACAAGATCAGCACAGGATGTTTCTCTGCATGAGAAATAAATCATGGGAGCAATCAGATCAACAAGCAGTTCCCGTGAGACATATGGGCTTCCTGGAGAGCTTTCCAACAATGATAGTTTCATCGAGTGCAAGTAGAAATTCAAGTAATATTCTTATTGAGCGTGCCCTTGCTGGATGCAGCACTTGTCTCAGTCTAGCTACAATCCAATATAAACTATCTTTACAAATTACTTGCAGAGAGAGAAGAGGGAGGGGGGGAGGGGAGAGAGAGGGAGACTGTGTTTTTTTCCTGTGGTTCAAAAAATGTATTTCAAAAAATGTATTTCAAATCATTTCAGTCTATAGCCATTGTCTAAATTAATTCACTTTCTTTGACACTTTCTCAAATGTATCCCTGCCATGGTATGTTTTTTCCAAAGCTGTTTTGTTGATGAGTCATAGTTATTTTCTGCAATTAATCTGAAAAGAAATATTTATGCTTCAATGGATAGGTCTGGTCTGTACTCTTACAGAAATCCTGCTCTAACTTTAGAATAGGGTAGAATATAATAGAATAGAATAGAACAGAACAGAACGGAACGGAACAGAACAGAACAGAATAGAATAGAATAGAATAGAATAGTTGGAAGGGACCTTGGAGGTCTTCTAGTCCAATCCCCTGCCTAGGCAGGAAACCCTACACCACTTCAGACAAATGGTTGTCCAATCTCTTCTTAAAAACTTCCAATGTTGGAGCATTCACAACTTTTGGAGGCAAGTTGTTCCACTGATTAATTGTTCTGTCAGGAAATTTCTCCTTAGTTTTAGGTTGCTTCTCTCCTTGATTAGTTTCCATCCATTGCTTCTTGTCCTCAGGTGCTTTGGAGAATAGCTTGACTCCCTCTTCTTTGTGACAGTCCCTGAGATATTGGAACAATGAAGCTGCAAAGTCAGAAAGCCATTTCAGATTTCAGTGATGAAATCCACTGAAGACCTAGCAAGGGAGAGGATGCAGTGCTTTCAAAATTGCATGCTAAAAGAGTGGCATATTTTAAGAGTATGTGTGATGAATGTTTCTTTACATTTTGGAATCCTCTCATAAGAAGCATAGAAAATGGCTTTTAATCTAAACGTAAAGAGGCCTCCTCCCCACCTTTTATACTTTAATATGGAAATCAACCTGATTATGGGTAACAATCAGGGGTGGGATTCTACCAGTTCGCACCTATTCCATAGAACCGGTTGTTAAAATTCTAAGCAGTTCGGAGAAACGGTTGTTAGAAGAAATTACTGGCCTAATCCTGTAAGGAAGACAGGAAGGAAACATTCTGGAGTTTCTTACAGAAACTGTCTCTCCATTAACCCTTATTACATTCTTGGCAGGATTAGACTTCCTGACTCAGGAACTTCTCTGGATTTTTCCCCCCTCCTTTGTTGGTACTTTGCTTGTGTGGAGTGACCATTCAAAGTTACAATGGCACTGAAAAAAGTGACTTATGACCATTTTTCACAGTTATGACTGTTGCAGTATCCCCACAGTCATGAGAGGCCAGGTGAGGAGATGCGTGCCTCGATGTGAGTGATATTGAGTTGGCCACGCCCACCAACTAAGCCAGGCCCACAGAACCAGTTGTTAAAAAATTTGAATCCCACCCCTGGTAACAATGGTGATTTTGAGACAAAGTTAAAGAACCAGAAGCAGAGTTATGGATAATCACATATGTATAGAAACCCTGCCTTCCATATTTATTTATCTCGGCTCAATTAAGGGTATTTATATTATCCTTTTGAGCTCAAATCAAAATTATTCAGGCTGTCTGAGGTCTGCCTTTGTTATGGTGAACTGCCCAGACATTAAGATTAGTAGAAAAAGTCCTTCTTAAAATGTTCCTGCATGAGAAATATGGCTAGTGAGATGTACAGTATTAGGAAAGACTCTCTTTCTACATAGTCTGCACATTCTGCATGCATTTCTTCTGTAACTAAATTGAGCTTCCACTCTCTCCACTTTTTTAAAAAGGCATCAATTCATCTCTCTTTAGTAAAGCCCTTTGAATGATTTTTATGAGTATGCTTAATATGTCGTAATTATGTCTTCTGTTTTTAGAACTTTCTTTATGTAATTGTTTTTAGTTGACCAGAATACTCTACTCACATAAGCTGAGAACTCAAATCTGCCAAGGAAATGGAATCACTGACAAATCTGGTGTTGTCACAAAACATCTCCAGTTTTATCTGTGGACAGAAAAACAGAGAAAACAATGTCACTGATAAGACTCTGACAATGGGCACTTCCACGCTGCCACTATTACTACTTCCCAATTTCTCAAAAGCAGGTTAAACATCTACCAGACTTCAAAGGCTGAAAACAAGGACCAAAGTCCTTCATTTCATCACTGCCCCATACTGGTTGCCCCAGATCCTAGATTCAAGGAATAGAAATATCCTCACATTCACATTATTAAATAAAATGAAATAATTTATTGCATCCACCATGTCCACATCTAGGTTGCATGAATTTGCAACACACACATACACCCACAGAGTTTTTATAATCTTGAACAATTGTTTCCTTGAGCAATCTGCTATAGTCTGGAAGTAGAAGGCAGGGTAAAGAACTATGATCTACAAATGGTTAAATAGACCTTCACAAGCTTCACTAAGTTAGTGTTTCAAAGAAAATAGTACTTTTGCCCCACATTTAAGTATACCACACCCAAACCAAAAATGGATCAACTTGATTTAAAAAAAAACAAAAAGCAACATTGGGTGGGATCGTAGGAGAACCAATTTGTTTTCAAACTGATGCTGAGTTCTCTCACACTCTTGAGCCTCAAAATGAGGAGACAATTTCATTCTGTTGCTCGGTTTGGATTTTTGCAATTCGTAGAAAGGAAGTGGCTGAGTGGCAGCTAGACATTTTCTGTATAAGAGAGAAAAACAGGAGAAAATGGAAAATAAGGGGCATTATTAGGAAGGGAGAAAAAGAAAATCTGTCAGATTTGTTTTTTTCTTTAGAAAAACTCCTTTGGCAAAATTTTGGCTTCTCTAGCCAGAATTTGCTGTTTGTGGAAAATTATGCATTAGAATTACTTCAAATGTTTTCACTTCAGAGTGATTGTTTTTAAAGATTGCATAATCTTTGGATGGAGGGTAATTCTTGCACCATTTTTATATAGATCAGCCTTCCCCTACTTCTCATTTCCAAAATAAGTTTGGACTACAGCTCCCAGAATTATCAGCAAATATATCTATTGGATTTATTAGCTTGGGATTCTACTAAACATGATTCCCAAAAAAATCGAAGGACTACAAATTGAAGATGGTTGATATATGCAGTAAAACAATATGTCCCAACATGTGCATGAGTCTTTAGCTATGATAATTAAATCCAGGGTACAGCTTTTACAAGACAAGATTTAGCTGAGGAAGACAATGTCAATGGTCTCTCTGGATGCATGATGATGTTTATCTGATGTTGAAGAAAAAGGAAATTTGGTCTGATCCAAAAGAGATCCTTTTTTTTTCTAGACTAGGAAATTAGTCTAGTCCTCTATCTACGTGTTTTACGTTCAGAAGATGAGTTGTCATTTGCCTGAAAGAAAAATACATTGTCCTGGGAATTGGGAAATTTGAATCATACTTCTAGAGAGCAACATCCAAATGTGCTTCAGCCAGAGCCCCTTCTGTTCCTTCCTCGCCTCCTCAGCACTGAGTCACAGTAAGATCCTGTAGCTTTCTCTACAAATTGGTTTGTTTTGGCTGGAATTGGATGGACCCATATGTTACCACCTGCTGCAAGTCCTCAACTTTACAACAGCTTGGGTTTTTTTTGCTCTCAGAACAATTTGTTCAGTGGAGAAGGTAGAACTCACGGTGAGGGCGGAATGTGTTCCTCCTTCTAGATAAATAACTGTTAAGTATGTCTAAGAAGCAGAAGTAAATTCAATGCACACCGGAGGCTCTGTGTTAAAGTTGCTAAAAGATTGTCTAGGTCATTGTAATGGGCCTTCCTTTCCTGTCTGCCACTAATAGTTCATTGATTCTGTTACCAAGAAACCAAAGGGATATGTCTTCACTTCTGAGGTAGTAGTGCATATTGTTCTCTGAAGGTTTTATGGCTTGGGAGGGATGTAACCTTTATTTACTGGTCCTGGCCAAGTGACTGTTTCTCATTGAAACCCAGTATGCCACATTGTTCGGAGGGTGACATACTACTTGGAACTTTTTGGAAGAATTATAAAGAATAAACAAAATGAAAGAATAAACAAAACAAAATTTATAAAGAATAAACAAAACGAAGACATTGAACCAAATAAAGGTAGCTGGTATACGCATTTTATACAAAAATAAACTTCTGAAATAAGATACAATAATGATGAATGTCCACAATGAAAGATATATTATACTGAAGCATATATTATTATTACTATTTATTAGCAATGATAAGTATTGCTTTCCTTTGAAGCAAAAAGGACATTAATAGTTGAAGAGGAATATCCTGAAAACAAGAAGACACATGATTTGATTCATATATTGTTTTACAGTTAAGAACATTGGCAGAGGAAGAATATGCAGACCGTAAATGTTTTTTGGTAGCGATATGTCACAGGGTTTGTGCCTGACTCTGAATTAATATAACCACTAGGTATTCTGCTGTTTTGAGTATGCAATTAAATTAGTTTTGCTGGTAGGCATGTAATAATTATTGCGACATTTCAAGAATCGAGGAAGCTTGGGATATTCCTAAATTCACGTTTTCTTTTGAAAATCGGTGGGTCACAAATATGCAGTTACAGTGCATGGTGATAAAAGATGGCTGCTACCACCTGAGACAGAAGCCAATGGAACTTAGGGAGGGAGGGAAGGAAGGAAGGAAGGAAGGAAGGAAGGAAGGAAGGAAGGAAGGAAGGAAGGAAGGAAGGAAGGAAGGAAGGAAGGAAGGAAGGAAGGAAGGAAGGAAGGAAGGAAAAAAACAAGACCTTGTGAAAGAAAGGAACAATTTAAACTACAACCCTGAAAGTACATAATGCAGAGATCGGTCTTCTTTTGTGTTTCTGGATCTGTATACAATGCTAACCCAGTTTTCTTAATCAGGATTGATTGATTAAGCTGTAATTGATTAGGTTTACTACCATTTTATTTATACTATTTTGTGAACTATGGCTAAGATTTCACAACATGCCAAGAAAAAAACAGATAAATCATATTTTGGCTCTTTGTGATGGATGAACCTCACATTCATCTGTGCACCACATGTGAAGCAATGAGTAAAATCAGACATATTATAAAAAAGTTACAAGTAGAATGTAATTTCAAGAGAGTCTGAGAAGTTCAAGGCATCAAGTGCCATTCATTCCATCAATTGTGAATTGCCTTCATGGTGATGCAAAAATCAAAACAACAGGAAAAATGAATTATATGCATTATAAAAGCATGAACGAGACACTCTGGAAAAGCTATAGTATAGTAATAACAAAGATTTATAGTAAAAACAGGCAGCAATAATATTTGTTAAGAGTTGTGGTGGTATAATATGTTCATTTTGCCAGCTAGCTAACCTAACTTTAATGCATATTTATTTATTTATAAGATTTATTCTTATTGCAATCAGGAAGACTCAATAATTTACAGTATATGTATTAAAAATACAATAAAACAAAACAGGTCAAACAAAATGAAAGGCAAATATGCAATACTTTAAAATATCCACAACAAACAAATGAAACAAATTTTAATACAAGTCAACTATCCCCATATAAACAATTATAAAACCAATAAAACTGATTGCAATGTTTCACGCCCCACAACTCTTTTAAAGAGCTCTATTTTTAACAACTTGCACAAAGCTAACATCATGATCACATTTCGGGGTGAGGTAGGAAGCTATTCCACAATGCACAAACCAAAACGGAAAAGCAGTCCCTGCATGCTTTGTTCCCTCACTTTACAGAAATGGGGAACAATTAAAAGTTCTCCTGGGATGGACCAGTGAAGCAGCTTGCAACTGCTGAGCAAGAAGAACGTCTTCTAAGTATCTTAGTGCCCAATAATGTAGGGCTTTAAAGATTAAAAATAACACTTTTAATTGCACTCGGAAGCCTATGGGAAGATTGTATTTCAGAAAAGTCACAAAGAAGGTGTACATTACAAGGCATTTACACTCCAGGTAGGTCCCTGAAATTCTTCTACTGCAATTTTTCAGCACAATGCATAATATTGATAGATTTTGATTGACATTGCCATCAAATCATTTGTGTCAAGCTTTGGGGAAATCAGGAGATCCAGGCAGTTCAAATGAGTATGAAGATTCATTACAAGCTTAAGCTCTCTACAAGAATCTGACCAATTGGTACCGTATTTGCCGGCGTATAAGACGACTTTTTTGCCCTGAAAAACATGCCTCCAAGTGGGGGGTCGTCTTATACGCCGGGAGGACTCCGACTCCCACTTCGAGCTTGAGTTGCAGCCGGGAGGAGGCTGGGGGGGGTGTGTGTGTGTGTGTGTGTGTGTGTGTGTGTGTGTGTGTGTGGCGGGTGTCACTCGCCACGCGCTGCTGCAACCTTTCCCCCTCTTCCTTCCTTAGCGGTGTGGGGAGGAGAGGATTCAAGATCCTCACGTGCGGCGTACTTTTCTTTTTCTTTTTTTCTTTTTGCATGCAGGTTTTGCATGCGGGCGGCTGTAGGTTAAGGATGGGGAGCCCCGGGTGGGTTATCAGGTTTTACGGTGCTTCCAACATGTGCGAACGGTGGGAGAGCAGAGAAGAGAGCGGCGAGCGCCCGCTGTGTGAAATCCTGCCGTCAAAGCAACACTGGGAGGCAGGTATAAATTTACTAGGTTAATGTAGCAATGGTGATTAATGCCCAGAACATTGTTTGCGGGTATTGGGGTGTGTGTGTGTGTGTGGTGGTGGTGAGAGAGGTTGTCCTTTGAATGCGGAAAAGTAGGTGTGACCTTGTGTAGGAAAATAAAGAGATCCTTTTTAGCGTGTTTGGCTTCCTTGCCTCCCCTCGTTCTTTGCCTCCCCTCGTGGAGATAATGGCCTTCGGGCGGGAGGGAAGAAAAGCGGTAGCTGGATCATTTCAAATTTCACTTACTCTCCTGCCTCACTTCAATATGTCTGAGCGACTCCAGATACTGGAAGACTTTTTGAATGAAAGTGTTACCTCCATTTTTTTTTTTTAAAGAGGGCCACTTGGGGAAAAAAAAGATTCTAAGGAATTCCTTGTTTCTTGATTAAAGAGAAGGCATTGAATATACTGTTCCTTGGCAGCCTTTTCAGTGTCCGGGTTTTGGTGTGTGTGTGTGTGTGTGTGTGTGTGTGAGAGAGAGAGAGAGAGAGAGAGAGAGAGAGATCAGCTGTATTGAGAAGAGAACGTTTCCTGTGTTCTCATTTTATTTACAACATATTTTACGCTTAATGGTAAGCAATGAAAAATATTTTTAAAACTCATTTCTAAACTCCATAGCTATTTGCATATTCTTGGTTCAAAATTGGATTAGCTCATTTCAAAATTGTCCAAAGCAGAAAAGTGCGTCAAAAAAAAAAAAAAAAGTGCAAAAGTGGAAGGTGTGTGGAAGAGGGGTAGTCTTATACGGCGAGTATATAACAAACTCTATATTTTGAGTGAAAATGTTGGGGGTCGTCTTATACGCCGGCAAATACGGTAGTTAAGGGAAATGAGTGGGAGATAAGAGAGCCATTCAAGGTGGGCTGGACTTAGAGCTTTTGTGGGTAGGCAGGGAAAGGACCGCTGAGAGGATTATTAAGTGCTGGAACAAGACTAATATGGGCCCCCTCACCTACACATTCAGTTAACATCTCCCCTCCCCCTCCCCACCACCCTGTGGATTTCACGTTAATCCCTGCACCTACGTCACATAACTCCTAACCAACCGAAAGGCTCGTTAAAAAGGGGGGGCTGACAGGGCAGCAAAGCAGATCAGGAAGCAGATGTGTGTGCGTGTGTGTGAGGACAAAGTACAGAGAAGCGGTGTTGGAGTGGGCACAGCCCACAAGTAGATGGGTTTTTTTCCCGACTGGGAGAAGAATGATTCATTCTAGTCTATATGAATGAAAGAAGAGTGACGCTTCTCACGCCCGCCTGCCCTCTCCTCCTCTGGTTTATCCTCCTGCGTTTTAAAGCCACCTCTTGCCAGTTACCCTTTGGCACAGCTGGCATGCACAGATCCTCCGACTAAGCTAACAGTGGCACCTCCTTCCTTTTGGCGTGAAGAATTTCGACAGGGTAAGAAGCGGAAGTTCATTCTTCAAGAAATGGGGAGAAGGGGAGAAAGATAGAGGAGGAGGAGGAGGAGGGCTACTGCTGCTGCGCAGGAAAGGCATGCCTTCCTTCCTGCCCTCCAATGAGTTGATGCTTTGGAGTCTTATGCTCAGGGGTGGGATCTGACAGGGTTAACTACCGGTTCAGTGATTTACGAGGTTCGGTGATTTACGATGTGCTTTCCTGCAGGCTGCGCGCGAGCACCTGTAAATCGTCATTAGCACGCTGCGTGCAGAGAAGCAGCCTTTGAAAAAACACCTTTTTCCTGCTTTTTTAACTGCAGCTGTGCCTTGCATGGCAGCTGAAGTTGAAAAATCAGGAAATAAAGGTCAGGTAACAGCCCAGGCGGGCAGGTGGGCAAAAACATCAGCAGACATAGAACCGGTTCTATGTCTGCTGCTCTTCAGAGCTACCGGTTCTACAGAGGTGGACAGAACCGGTAGAAACCCACCCCTGCTTATGCTGTGAGCCACTCTCACTGTCCCCCACCCCCACCCCTGCCTGAGTGCATCCGGGTTGACACACCGTCCTGCTATTTTTCTTTTTAAAAATTTTGGTTTTGTAAAAAATTTAAAATATGTTCCCCTTCATGGCCCCCTTTGGGCTCCGTGGGCCTCGTAACAATGTACCGGTTGAACCCCCCTCTCCTCAGGCCTGGGCAGGGACTCGTGACTTATGATGCATGTGACCCTTTCCTCAGGTGCAGCCTGTTCACCTCCTACAGTTTGTGGTTCCTAACAACCACATAGATTTTCTCTGCAAAGTAGAAAACAGGAATACAAAAGTAACATTAAAAGGATATGCGGCTCATGGAAGATTTCACCTCAAAATAGTGGGACCAACTTACCTCAACAGGTTATTTCTGTTACTAATAGCTTCTGCCCATGTTCTGGGCATAGGCAAAAACTGCTATTTGAATAACTTTATTATCACTTTGAATGTACACTAATCAGCGTACGTTGAAATGAAATTTCGTTGCACACAGCTATTAAGCAAAGAAAAGCATTACAGACACTCTACTTTGTGAAGAGACTTCAAGAGGTACTCCGGTTATTAGACATACACACACATACATAAACATACACATAATGATTAGGTTGATTAAAGATTTTAATGTATCATTACTATAGATAGTCAATTGTTGTAAGTTACCAGGATCCTGAAAGAATTCAGCAATATATAAAAGTATTCAATTGGTCAATCTCCAACCAATCATCTCTTGTATCAAAATATCATTCTAAGGCCATCTGAATATTTCTCCTGTTTAGTTTCTGACATAAATTGTTTACTTAAGGGGATAGAGCTATTACAGCCTTCAAACCAAACCTTACCAACATTGGAAAAGATCCCAATAACCATTATATTTTCACATATTGTTTTGGTTTCAGTAGGATGAATAAAAGAAATATTCCAAAACAGTATTATGTAAACAAAGACTGTATTTCATTTTCTATGGTTTTTTTGGCCATGCAAAATTCATTATTTATGAATACCTAGACAACCACGAGGTTCATGAATATGAATATGCCCAAGAATGCCAAGAGCTCACTGAATTTCCTATCCTAGCTTATTTTCTCCAAAATCTATAAATTCATTGCTTTAGATCACACCAAAAAAAAAAAAAAAAATAGAATATTTTTCTTCAAAACTAGGGGACCATTCACATGAAATGAAGTACAAAGCTTTCTTGAGTAGGTGACTATTTTGAGAAGATCTGCTTTTACTCCTTAGTGTATTCCTAAATAAAATGGGGACACTCCAATATTTATGCTATGCACTTGGCCCTTGACGAACACATGTTATTAGGCATCCAAATAAGATGAGCATCCACTGTCCTTTAAATGAGCCTGGTTAGAATGCAGTGTTGCTGGCAAACTCTGCCCACAGCCTGAAGTTCGATCTTGACTAGCTCAAAGTTGACTCAGCCTTCCATTCTTCTGAGGTCAGTAAAATAAGGACCAAGATTGTTAGGGGTAATATGCTGACATTTGTAAACTGCTCAGAAAGGGCTGTAAAGCACTCTGGAGCAGTATATCAGTCTAAATGCTACTGCTATTGCTATATTCACTTCTAAATTATTATCTTACCTGGGAGATTATAACCACTTTTGCAGTGTGTAAGAATGTAGATTATAAATAAATGAGTTTACCTCTCCATCTCGCTCAACACAATGTTCAGGAAAAAGAAAAATATTGAAATGATTATATGGGATTCTTGCATTTACCCTGCTTTTGAAATCATCATGGTGAAATATTTGAAAACAATAATGCAGACCGCCTTTATAGCATCTCAACCCTGACTGGATGATGCTATGAAAATGTTTTAAACACTAATGTGGAAATTATCTAGGAGAAGACAAGACAGGTTAATTCCTCACTTTGGCTCTTGTTCAGCTTAGAAAGAATAGCCAGCCAGGGAAGCTACAAAATGAAACAGAACTATATAATAAAATGCATCAAAGGGGCTACATTTCAGTGACAGGAAGATGTGAGGGAGGTTGGCAGTTTCTAAATTAGATATAAATAAATAAGCTCAAAAATACTGCAAATATATCCAAAAGCTATTTGCTGTGCAAGAGATAAATAAACCAATAAACCACTTTTTTTTTCAAGATAACATGTAGTTGGGAAACTAGAGAAAATTTTTTGGCACAATACTGAATTGTTAAGCCCTTTCACTCAGATTTAGGTGCTTTAGTGTGATAGTGTAGATGACATTTCCTGCCCGCACACCAAAAAAAAGGTCCAGTGCATCATGATTTCTCAGTTAGCTTACTGTTATGAATGAGTGGGTGGATGGATGGATGGGTGGGGAGAATATTACTCTGTCTAAATGTCTATGGAGATTCTCAGTCATTCAGGTCATGGTTGTCCCAAAGGTGTTTTTTCAAGAGGCAACTGGACTTTCTGGTTTTTCTTTGAAGACGTTTCGTTTCTCTTCCAAGAACCTTCTTCAGCTAAACATCTTCAAGAAAAAACCCAGAAAGTCCAGTTGCCTCTTGAAAAAGCACCTTTGGGATTACTCTGTCTACATAATAATAAAAACTATGTATATATACAGTACAAATAGATTTTGCTTCCACCCTTATCATGCAGAAGCAAGTCCCAAACTGCTTCAGTCGTTTAATTCTAGATTAAATAGTAGTTCCCTTAGTCTCAAGATGCAGGCCTTATATCCTGCAAATTAACTCACTAATCCAGGTGGAGTTTAAAATAGAGTAAATTAATTGTACAGAACAGGACAGCTTTTATTTTTTGCATTTCAGAGTGTAAAGTAATAAAAGCAAACTTTATTCAGACTAATAATTTGCTAAGGGGGGAGGCAGAGAGTATTAATTCATACTGCTATAAACAATGTGATTCATGACTTGAGCCTTCTGGAATTGTTTTCTTAAATATAATCTTGATGTTACCCAGCATAAAACAATTAAATAAGAAGTACTTCAATAAATTTGCAAAATGCATTTTAATTGACATGGTGGGGATTTCAGATGCAGCCATACTTAAACTTGTAAATTTCAGCCTCAAAAGCCATCAGCTTCATGATGGGGTACAGCTTTCTTGGGGCCACGTTAAACACTTTGTCCATGATCCTTCAATGTAACTTTCATATCTGGTTATTTTAAATATCTTCAAAACTTGCTTTAAAAAAAAAAAAAGAGCTTCACTGAATTTCTGAATCAGATAGATGCATTATCTATTTGAGAAAGGAAGAGAAAAGTTCTTTCTGGGAAACTTCAATTATAAATCCCAGTGCTGGGCTTTGATATGAATAAGGAAATTGCTTTCTCCATTTAGCTATGGCCTTTCCCCTTTGCATCAATTCCACAGAAAAGGAAGGGGGAGGAAGGGGGAGAGGAAGGAAGACTCATTTTATTTAAACAGGAAACAAATGAAGGCCATTTGGGTTCCTGGAAATATTAAAATAAATAATAAGGCAGGCGCTGAAAGCACAAGGTTTTCTGGATGTATTTTAACTAGCTTTTCAGATGCTATGACTTAATTCTTGTTGACTCTTAAGTTATATCAGTGATGAAGATGTAAGGAAGGGATTTCAAGTACAGATGAGCAATTTTTCCCCTCTCTACTTTGACCTTGAAATAAATATTGAAAGGCGGTAGACGCCATTAAAAATTGCATGTTAGTTATTTAACTCTGGCAAACAGGGTAGGAAGCTCATTTTATGTTTTGGGGACGTTGTTTTCTCAGCACGATACAGGACAACTCCCTGTATTGTGTGTTAGAATAAGTACATGGCAATATAAAGGCAGACCTTGACTTACAACCACAATTGAGCCCAAAATTTAAGACATTTGTTAAGTGAGTTTTGCCCCATTTTATGACTTCCCTTGCCACAGTTGTTAAGTGAATCACTGCAGTTGTTAAGTTAGTTACAAGGATGTTAAGTGAATCTGGCTCTTCCATTGACTTTGCAGGTCAGAAGTTCACCAAAGGCGAATCATGTGACCGCAGGACACTGCAATGGTCATAAATAGGAGTCAGTTGCCAAGCGCCTGAATTTTGATCACACAACCATGGGGATGCTGCAGTGGTTGTAAGTGTGAAAAACAGTCATAAGTCACTTTTTCAATGATGTTGTAACCTTGAATGGTCGCTAAACAAACTGTTGTAAGTCGAGGCCTATCTGTGTTCAGGCAAAAAAAACAAGATTCAAATAAAGTTTGAACCAGAGATTCTAGCATGGTTCTTGAGCCAAACTCAGGAACAAACAACTGGATCTCTTAAAAGCCCCTCTCACAAAATAGCTCACAAACATATTTTAAAGTATTTGAATTCTTCTCAGGTTTATATCAAAATCGCTGTCAAAAAGATAAGTTTTGACCATGCCAATATACTGACGTGTTTGGAAGTGATTCTATGGGGACCTCTGATTATGAATTTCAGATTAATCTGAGAAAAATCCATCTCTACTTCCTGGATGTTATCAAAAATAACAGAGAATTCTGTCCATGGTGATATGAAGAAAGAGAATAAACCACACTTTCAGCGTGCTGTGACAGGATATGAGATAGAGACCAATTTGTTTATCAGTGCAATTTCTGGTGTATTTTTGTCTGTTCCAAAAATGCACCGCCCTTTCGAATGAAGTTGGGCACATCAGGAAAACCTGATAACTTTGGATCCACCAGTTCCAAAATTGCCACCAATACTGTACATCCCCAAATTGCTAAACCAACCTTAATCCCAACCAGATCTTCTATGAATAAGAACTGACTACACTAACCAGCTGAAGAGACCTGATAAGAGACCAGTTCTGGAAAGTTCCATGGAAGAACCCAATAAATGTAATAAATAATGGTGCGTACTTAATTAATTTGTTTTTATTAATTTATTTAAATGAATTTATGATTTAAATATTCATTTAATTATTATTACTACTTTAAATCTTTAAAATAATCTCTTCTTTTGCTTCTTCGTAGAGCTGCAGAATGATGAAAAGCTCTTCCGGTGAAAATGTGTGCCTCGGTTCTTTATTATAGGGAGACATTGCGCCCTTGTCACTTTGCCAAAATATTGTTTCAAATTGGTTAAGCTTTAAACAGTATTTGCTCAGAATTAGAAAAGTAAAAAGATTCCGGCAGAGGGAAAGGTGATTGAGAAAATATTAGAATGCGCAGAGGTGAATAGATTAACGCTATCAATCAAAGAAAAAGAAGAAACTGAATATTATATGGTATGGGAAAGAGATGGTATTCAGCAGGTTCTGACCAGTTCTGGAGAACCGGTAGCGGAAATTTTGAGTAGTTCAGAGAACCGGTAGCGGAAATTTTGAGTAGTTCAGAATACCGCCTCTGACTGGCCCCGCCCTCATCTATTCTCTGCCTCTCAAGTCCCAGCTGATCAGCTGGGTCTTCTTTTGTTGCCCTGCACAGGAGAACAGAGCTGGAAAGCAGGTTAGTGGGATGGGGAGAAAACGGGGATTTTACACTATCCTTCCCTTGGAATGAGGTGGGAATGGAGACTTTACAGTATCCTCCCCCTGCCACACCCACCAAGCCATGCCCACCAAACCACACAATACCCACCAAGCCACGCCCCAGAACCGGTAGTAAAAAAAATTTGAATCCCACCACTGGTATGGGATCTATTTTATCAATGGTTGGAAAATAAAACAAGTTAAAATTGAGTAGATGAATACATAGAGAAATAAGTTAAAGATTGTTATAAAGATAATAGACGTAGGAGACAATGACTTATGAAGGAAATGTGATTATTGTTATTGGTAAGAAAAGTATTAATGATAATTGTTAGCACAAGACATAGGTATCCAGTCGACACACTCTTTAAATGAAAGATGGATTTACTGTAAATATAAAATAAAAAAAAACTTTCTTAAAAAACAGCATTTGAGTGTAGGCAGCTTGTTAGGAGTACAAGGCCTATAAGTACACTTTGCAACTTTACATTTAGAATATGCTTTAATGTGTAAATCACCATTAAATGACTGTGGAGGGGCATTTTTTTCCCCCACTGAAAGCTCTTTGGTCAAGAGCCAGAAACAGTCTTAGAAGGATAAGGTTCAGTGCAAAATGGACAGGAAGTCGGAAAGCTCTCAGTGAGCCCAGGCTAACCGGCAGTGATGAATGATAGGAAAATCCACATTAAGGGAGAAACTGCTTGTTTTAAGTACATATATTAATTATGGTGCAAGAACAAGGACAAGTGACCTTTAGACACATCCAAAGTAGGATAAGGTCAACAATTGTGTTTGCAAAATTGATGAGAATGACAGAGGGGCTTTCACCAGTTTTGAAAATTTTCTCATCCAAAGCAAAATAATAATAATAATATGCTCTGTCTGCTTGTCTTTTGAAAGGCTGCTCAATCTTAGCAGGTCTCTCGCAAGTCCATGCTGAATCCAGGAAAAGAGCAAAACAAGAATTTCTTCCTTTAATACTTTGTTCTTTGAATATTCTCAGGGTATGATTTCTATATAATGGCTTTCTGTGAACCCAGTGGTGTTTTTTTTTTTCCTGTTTGATTGGAGAAGCATGGGCTTTGATTTGTTTCTGGCTTTTGAAAGAGATCAATATGGCAAGAAAAACAACGGACAGCAAGTACTGTAGCTGTAGGGCACAAACTAAACTAAAAAGATACCAGTTAGTAAGGAGTTATTAAGGAACCCCTCTGATTGAAAGGGGCCTTCAGTAGGCTGATTCCAAGATCTAACTGCCTAGAAGAGAAGCTGCTAAAAGACCCAAAGGAGTGTTAAAGCAGGAATGACGTCATCCAAGTGCTAATTGGATTATAGAAATGTCCATGATATTGGCTCAGAATTGGATGAGGCTAAAGGTAGTCCTAAATGAACTCCAAACATAGTAAATGCCATGGGAATTTTAACGCAAACGCACATTCCACATTTCTGTTGTCAAAGGAATTAGATTTGGGTGGCAATTCAGAGAGCCTACTGTTTACATAGGCCTTGTCCACTTGTGCTATTAAATACAATTGTTACATGTTATATTACCTTGATTGTCTTATTGTGCCATTTAGTCCATATTTTTCTTAACACTTGAATTAAATATTTTTGTGTAATTCTTCCAGTGGTCACTAACACTTTTCCATCAGCATCTCATCTATCTTCAGATCAAGCCTATGGATTGAATCATATTTTATAAGGCACATTGGTAAGATTACAGAAGAGTTATTATGCGCATAAAGCAGGTTTTGGGCAAATAATTTTAGAGTGTTAAATCTCACATCTACAAAATGTTATGGAAACCTAGTATGTTATCAAGGTGTGCAGGAAAACGGGTATGCAACATCAAAGTTCCCATTGAGTTTAAAATCAAAATCCGCAAAACTTATATGCTGAAAATGGACTACATAACTTTTTTCCCAACCTGGTGCCCCTTTCAACTGGAACCTTCCTTCAGTCAAAAATTCCAAACCAGCTTAAATCAAAACTGTTTCTTTGTGCTAAATATATTGATTGCCATATGACTCTATAATCAGTTTTTATTTTCTATTTTGCTTCTCTGTCTGCAAAAAAAGGGGGGCGAGTATTTTCTAGTAGCCTTCCCCTCATTCTGTATCTTTTCCTTGCTTTTAACCTCTTCCAAATAAAGTAATGATAGCAAGATTGACAATATTGAATTTGACCTAAAATTGCACATGGTTATCATCTTGAACCCAGTCATATATCCATCACTGAAGCATATGGGATGGGTAGGGGAAAGAAGGTTGTTTCTGATTTTTTCAAAACAAAAGATGCAACCTGAATTTTCCCCTCCTACCACTGTACAGTAGCTCTCTGCCACAGCTATTTCTTTTATATACGGGACTTTAGGACATGACAGTACCTGGTGACAGTAGATTAGAAGAGAAAAAAACTGGAGAAAAATCGCAAAAGAACTGCAAATAGAAATGGAAAGCCTGTAGCAAAAGAAAGTAAAGACACTACCAATAGTAATGGGGAAGAAATCCTACATCTGAAGCACCATTTGAACACCATCAGCATTGACATAAATCACCATCAGTCAGTTGCAATAGCGTTACTTGGAACAATTTACATCCTGCAATAATATCTTTAACACCATCAAACGATAACTTCTGGTTATCCTAAATTCTTTAGGAAAGACTCAATAGGTGGATAAAAAATGTCAGATCTAGTCTAAACATCTGAGTATGCATGTAAACTGTTACGAACTAAATAAACTCATTCATCAATAACTATACTAGCTTACTTCAGCAGCAGGCTTGTAATCCTGCACTTCTGATTGGCCCGCGGATAAGCGAATCGTGATTAGCCGATTCTGGCTGACCTGATTGGCTAACAACGGGCCGCCGCTGATTGGACGCTTTTAGAGCGGTTACTTCAATTTCATTGGTTGTTGTGACAGCAGCCAGCTCTATAAAAGAGCTGCTGCTGCCCTAGTTGTTGCTCTGTTCTGAAGTCACTATTAAAGAGTTGAGTTGAGTCACTATAGATGCCTCGTCTCCGTTATTGCGCCCACTCCTCCAGATCTAACATAAACAATAACAATTTATTTCACGAAAGATTGAAGGAAAGTCACCAGGTATTTTCAGACTTGTCAATGCAAAGGTTCCTAATAGCTGAAAATCAGTTAACAAGCAATTTCCAAAAGTAATTATAAAAGTAACTATAGAAACCCAGTGTCCTTAAAGGGGTCAACCACAGTTTGAGCAAAGATGGCATTCTCTCGTCCTCCAGAACTCTAATCCCAACAGAGACCACTGTCTTGTGGTCACTTCACGATCAATAAATATCTAGAACACAAATGAATGATCTCCTTTTCTTCTCCAGAGAATTGTGAGGAGTGGCTCTACATAGTGGCTCCTCGTGCCATTGTGATCATCAGCTCTGCTCAATGCCATTCATAATTTCTCTACCAGGAATCTCCTACATCTATTTTTCATATAATAACAGATGTTCAAGCTGAGAACATCAAAAGCAAAGCTTAGCCAACCTTTGCACATTTTGGTTTTAGTTTTGTTTTCTCTCTCAATTATCCCACCTCTTGCTTTATTTATATATAAATATTATATATGTTGTAATATATTTCATAAAACTTGGGTGTGAGTGTGTGTGTGTGTGTGTGTGTGTGTGTGTTTGATAGAAAACACAATTCACTTCAAGGAGAGCAGAAGCAACATTTACTATTATGCTTGGTGAGATTATTCTTGCCGAAGAACAATCTAACATTTTGTGTTGGATGAAGGCCATGTAAATAAGTGAATTGCCTCCAGAGGGGCACCTTTGGTCTTGCTACTCCATGAATTGTTAGACAAGAGTTCATGGAAGACCAGGAGTAATGAGGGTTTTGCAGCAACATCAGACCTTGTGTGATTTATTGAGAAATGTACTGCAGTAACCAGACGGCACAAATAAATTGGGTTATGAAGGGATGCTGCCTCAAGAAGTTTATCAAATGTCAGTAAGAGATTGTGGGGCAGAAAGATTGCATCCAGTCTCTACAGAACAATCAGTGTGAGTAACTCTTCTGTGCTATCCTTTGAAGCCCTTCGGGGTTATCTTAAAGCTGCAATTCTCTTTAGTTTTGTTGACATCCAACAAACTGAGAAATGCAGCTATCCACCATTGGTGTCTTGGCCTCCTAATATTCATGCTGTCATCATGAATAGCAAATTGCACATGGTAGTTACAATCCATGTGCACAACATTTGCTGTATGCGCTGGGCACCTTGGGGTCACTTTTCCCTTCTCTCCACAACTCATCACTTATTGGGTCTCCAGGATATGTGCAACCTCCATGTCAGGCAGGCATCAGCCACAAATAGACAATTGGCTGCAACCTTTAGTAAGGATTCAATGAAATGAGCCAAAATTGCTCAGCAAGCACCCAGGATTTCTTAAATTAAATTGCTGTTTGAATGTGTTTCATTAAGACATTAGGTCCAATATTTTGCATAAAGTATAGCAATTTCAAGACCATGTGCATATTGCATTTTAGACCTGTGAACATTGACACTTCCTGGCACACCCACTGCACTCTCCCACATCTCTCAGTCTCAACCCTAAAGCTACAGAATTCAGGTTCCGCTGCATTGCAAAAGGCTTGTCACAAACCTGTGGGCCTAACCACAGCTTTGCAGTTGATCCCTCCTTCCTTATTATACTCTGCAAGACTGTTTATAGTCGAGGATGGATGTATCTCCAATTCAATTTTCCCCCTGATTTTACCAATATTTTCAAATGCTGACCTAAACTTATGAAAGAGGATTTTTAAAGATTATAAAGTGTCAAAAATGAGGCATATACAGCTATGTCTGTGGCACTGAAGTAGGGCTGCAATCTCTTTTTAGTGATAGGTTCCTCCTGCTTCACAGCAGTATGACAGATACAGCTTGTTATACGTAGATAAGGATTAGCCACATTGCTGTTTCCTTAGAAGACCTTGCTGAATTCATAAATGTTAGTAAACTGAGATAACAAAAATGTGAATAAAAATGTGGAGGAAATAAAAACTGACAGTTCCAATTACAGTGGCCTGTTGAATTGCAAACGTATCAAGGAAGGTCATTGTGTGGCTTTTTGAATTCTTCTTCCCCTCCATAAAATATGCAAGATAGAAATATTTTCAGTAAACTTTCTTAGGCAGTGAGAGTACATCAGAGAGAGAGTAGTTTTGCAAAAACACTGCATTTGAAATTAATATTGGAGTTAAGGTCAGTGGAAAAAATACAGAGGATTTATACTGTGTATTCAACAGGCTGAAGATACCATTTTAGCCAGATCCATTAAGCCCATTCTTCATATGCTCTTGAAGATCCACAGTGTAATAGCCGAAGAATCTGTGCTTCATAGTATTACACAATTTATCACTCTGGTTTGAACGATGTATAGAGACAACTTTAAGACCCACTCAAAGCAATTTTGGTAACCCCTCGGACCATCCTTCCTGAAAACTGGCACTACTTTTGAGGCAGGAAACCCAGAAAACCTGTAATGTAGGTTTTAAAATAGATTGAATGTAACTGTAAAAAAAAGATAATTATCTCCAAACCCTTCTCCAAATCCTGGAAATAGAATTCTGATTCTGCCCAAATCACATTTGGAAGGAGGAGTCAAGATGGCAGCTTCAGGAATGAGCTCCTGGCTTGCAACAGGCCTTATCATTTCTGGCTTAACTTGACATCCCCAAAATGCCACCCAAGGACAAGAAAAGAAATAGAACCAACCCCAACAACCTTACTGGGGCCCATAAATCTAATAAGGCAGAAGACAGATGAAGATCAACTCTTACCTGTCCACCACAGAAGCAACTACAAATGTGAGTAATGGATGGATTAAGCCACAGGATTCCTTTCACTTCCAAAGATTGTAAAAAAAGACTGGACCCAGTCTGAATACAGGCCACCTGCTCAATTCTGCAAGACTCAGCCCAAATCATTCCCAGGAGCAAGGAGATAACCTCCCGGAGCAAGTTCCCAGTAGCCTCCATAACAACTATATCACTAAACCTTTCCAGAGGGCTGGCGTTCTGCCTGCAGGAATGTTGATTTATATTGCAATAATGAGATTAACAACCTCCAACAAGCCCTGGTTCCTCAAATCTCCTACAACAACCAGGGGGTTAATGTGATGTCACGTCTGCAACGTTTTAGCCTCTCCCAAATGTTATAACCTCATTCCCACCCCACTCCTACCTCCAAAAGCTTGCCCTCTCCTGCCTTCTCCATCACATCAAGCAGTGCTTTGATTGCAATTGGATGGGGAGGAATGCACCCTGGGATGGCACTCAAGAAAGAGGCCAGAGCCATGGCAAAAACTACACGTGATTTAATGGAATAGACATTTGAATTAATAGAAATAACAAGTGATTGCTTGATCTTATTCCATGCATTGGATAATTTCTGCCTTCAATGACACTTAAAACTCCTGCTCTGTAGCAACTTTGGGAGGGGGTTGGGGGGAGGGAGAGAGAGATACTGCCTACAGCTCTGGAAGTTGCATATCCTTGCATTAGTGCAAAGAGTCTTCCATTGAAAGAAGGCCTGCTGGGATCCCAGGCAGTATATCTCCATTAAATCCAATTGCTGTATGCTTGTTTATTCCTGCTGAGAGACTTGATCCTTGCAGTAAATTTTCTGCTTTATTGGTGGCTTCCCTCCCCTTCCCACCCTCTCTCCCAGCTCCGGTTCCTTCAGACATATCACCAACTGTAAGGCTTGCAAGCAGAACAATTAAAAAAAGGAAGCTCATAGCTCTTCTCCCACTCCCGGGAAAGCTGCTGCTATGATTTCACTTATCTAACAAAAAAATGCACTTGAAATACAATCAAAAAGCTGCCCACACATGTACTGGCTGACTTGCTTTACATAGACCCAACATACCTCCCCCACATTAGCAGCATCGGCGGCAGCCTCTTTTTCAATGACTCAGTGGGAGGCAGAGCAGCAGAATTTTTTAGGATTTGAAGTTGAGATCCGAAGTCGCAATAACCAACAGGTCGATGAAGGAAATATTGCGGGCGGGGGGGATATTTCCCTTTCCCACCATTATGCGATCTCTCCCATCACTACTTACAATATCTTCTATGTCACCATCACTGTGTCGCCATTACAGTAATGATGACAAGCTTTAAATTCTATTTTACTTCTACAATGGCTCAATGATATTAAAAATAGAATTAGAATAGAATAGAATAGAATAGAATGGAATAGAATAGAATAGAATAGAATAGAATAGAATAGAATAGAATAGAATAGAATAGAATAGAATGGAATGGAATGGAATGGAATGGAATGGAATGGAATGGAATGGAATGGAATGGAAGGGAAGGGAAGGGAATTGGAAGGGAAGGGAAGGAAGGGAAGGGAAGGGAAGGGAAGAGAAGAGAAGAGAAGAGAAGAGAAGAGAAGAGAAGAGAAGAGAAGAGAAGAGAAGAGAAGAGAATTCTTTATTGGCCAAGTGTAATTGGACACACAAGGAATTTGTCTTTGGTGCATATTTCTGTAAGAAGGATGACCACATCTGGAATGTGTAAACCCAGACAATCATGAGATGGGAGAAAGAAAGAAAACTTAAGAGTTAACCCAGGTAAGGAAAAGTTAAATGCGCTGGACCTTACTGAAATTTAGGTATCTGTGTTTTTTATGGCTGCAGCATTACCTCTAGCATGAAATCCTTGGGCTGTGCAAAGCTTTTAAAAAGGTGCCTCGGTTTGGTTACATGTCACGGTATCTTTTTAGACTTCTCCTTTAATAGACCTGCTCCAAGGGGCCTTACTGCTCTTTTTCTGCTCAATTGGCAAACCAGCCTGCCAGATTAATTCAGCCCATTTTATGATTTGATTCAAAATATTGAGGTGGAACAAATCACTTTTCCCAAGTGGAGACGCAGTCTTCAATCAGATGGCTTCTGTAATTTCAATCAAGTGAAGGTCATTTCTTACCAATCTAATATTTATTAACAGTTATTGTTATCGGTAACAGTGAATTGTTGCTAGGCATCAGTTCATAATAGTATGTTTTCCTAGTGCAAAGCAAAACACTAAATTTACAGGCACACATAAGTCCTTGTCCAGAGTATATTCTACATAAAACTGAATACTATATGTTGAATTTGAATATGACCATGCTTTTAGATCACTGACCTTTGAGTGTCAAATCACCACCTTCAAAAAGATTTGTTGATCTTTAATTCCACTGATTAGAACTGTAATGCAAATTTACAGAAATTCAACAGAAATTTTGGGTGGGGGCGGTGTATGCATTTCCCTGGTTTTCCTGGACTGGGGGCAATTTTTTAGCCCAAGAAATGTTCTTTGTGCCAAGCAGAGAGAGAGAAAAATTGGTTCATAGGATGAAATACAGTTTTTAATCTTTTTCAGGAGGTAAATCTCTCAGATCTTTTTGTGTGTTCTGTATGTACTGGGGTGGTGAGTCAGTCTCACAGCCTGAAGCAGCAATCAGCAGGAAAAGCACATATTTTAACTAAAAGGAAGGAAATGGCTGTAATTATCATTAGTTTCACAAAAGTACCTGCTCCCAAGGGCTGCACCAGACCAAGACCTTCCTGTCACCCAAAATATCATACAAAAAATATCTCATATATTGTTTGCCTTGGGTTGCTGGTAATAATGGGTGAAAAAGCCATCCTCAGTTGAACTATTCTGACATTAAGAAAAGCAATGGGAATATCTAAGGGGGGATGGAGGGAATAAAGAAAACATTGCCAAATTCTGAGTTCAATCGATCAGAATAGAGCTGGAAGGGACCTTGGAAGTCTTCTAGTCCAGCCCCTGTTCAAGCAGGAGACCCTATACCATTTCAGACAAGTAGCTGTTTAATCTCTTCTTAAAAACCTCCCATGATAGGGTACCCACAACTTCTGGAGGCAAAGCTGTTCCACTGGTTAATTGTCTTCATTGTTCGGACGCTTCTGCTTAATTCCAGGTTGCTTTCCACCCCTTGTTCTTGGTCCTGCTTTTTGGTGCTTTGGAAAATACGTTGACCCCTTCTACTTTGTGGCATTCTCTCAAATACTGGAATATTGCTATCATGTCACTAAAATGTGACATGGTAAGTTCTAAAATGTGAACCTCTTTTAAGATACTTCATAGTGTAGCAGCATCCAGAATTTTTTTAATGGCCTTTAAAAAAAATATTGAAGAAATAACTCAAGAGAATGTGATTCAACAGACCTTCATGGCAAGTTGAGCAGTGTAATTGTTAAAACAATGCAGTTGGGAAGCATTCCCTTCTACCATTCTTGTAGATTTTTTCTTGTCATTATGAAATAAGGAAGAAGTGTTGGGCATCCCATTTTATTTATGCTCCCTGGAACATTTCATTCCTAGGCAGGAGGGAAAGCACTTGGGCGTGGCTTCTTTGGTTTCAACCAAGTTGGGTAAATATACACATGTACACAAATATATACATATACACTCCTCATTTCCATGGGGAGAAGGGATTCTGCAAAAGAATTGAAGGCCTGCAGTGTATTAGATGAATGTTGAGGTCTTTGGAAAAGATGCCTTTCCCCCATAGATCAAACTGAATACAATACACTCTCCTTGAAATGGCAGCCATCTTGACTAGAGATGACTCTCATAGCCTCCCAATGTGCCTGGATTTCAGCTCATTTCACCCTGATGAATGGCATTACAGGTTGAGGCTGATGGTGTTCAGAGTGCACAAACTTCTAGATGGCTACAGGTGTTCCTCCTGGCTTAGAGCAAAGAGAAACATTTTGCTCTTAATTTCCACAGGGCATTCAGCAAGAGGTTTCTTTAAATCAGGCTTGCCCAAACTGTTATGTTTGGAGGAGTGGGCGGAATAACGGAGACAAGGCATCGGGTAGTGACACAACTCTTTAATAGTGACTTCAGAACAGAGCAACCAACTTGGGCAGCAGCAGCTCTTTTATAGAGCTGGCTGCTGCCGCAATAACCAATGAGAACGAGTTTAACCGCACTTAGTCTTCCAATCCGGGACGGCCGCTGTCAGCCAATCAGGTTAGCCGAAGGCAGCCAATCATGATCGCTTACTTGCGGACCAATCCGAACTGCAGGTTTACGAGCCTACGGTTGGAGCGAAGCTTGAAGAGTTTTTAATAATGAGTTTATTTAGTTAGTTCATAACACCCCTCCCCCCTAGGTTTCGTCTGAGGGGTGGGGTGACGTATTCTCGCAAATAGGCAGGCCGTTTTACCTGCCTATTTGATTTCCGCTGTTCTACCGGTTTCCGTTCAGGTTCCGGTGGATCGTTTGTAGGACCGGGTGGTGACGACGGTTCCACCGTCTCGCTGGGTGAATCAAGGCTGTTTCCTTGGCCATTTTCTGGGTTCTCTGGGCTTGCTTCTCTGACTGGGCTGCTATGTGTCGAGGCCATCCCTCGGCTCGGGCTTCCGTCGGGCGGTGAGTATCCCCTGGCTGGTTGTACCGTCTGCTGAGCTTTGCTGATTGGTTCTTCTGTTATTTCTATTTTGGCCCCCTCGTCTTCCCTTCCCCCCCCCCCCCAGTTGGAAAATCAGGGGGTGAGAGAGAGTTAGGTGCCAAACGGGAACGAAGTTGGTCTATGTGGCGCTTCCACAGTTTGCCGTTATTCGTCTGTAAACGGTACGATCTGGGGCCTGTTAGCTGTGTGATGGTAGCGGGGACCCACAATGGGTCAGCCAAGAAGTTTTTTGCAAAAACTAAATCGCCCACCTGAACGCACGATACTTGCTGCTGGAACCGCAAGGTTTTTCTGGCGTGTAGGTTGGGTGTAGGCGATCGAGGTGTGAGCGAAGTTTCCGGCCCATCAAGAGTTCGGCGGGGTTTCTGTTCGTGGTGCTGTGCGGCGTGATGTGTTGAAGAAGAAGCATCCTGTTTATCTTGTCGTCAATATCGCCATGTTCCATTTTGTGCAATGTTTTTTTAATGAATTGTACCATACGCTCGGCCCTGCCAGTGGCCGCAGGGTGAGCCGGCGAAGTTAAGGCATGGCGGATGCCCCGGTCCGCTAGGTATTGCTCGAATGCAAGGGCAGTGAACTGGGGGCCATTGTCCGAGACTAAAACGTCCGGCAGTCCGTGCATAGCGAATAGTCTATTTAACTTTTTAGCGACGGCTTCTGTTGTGGTGCTTTTCATCTTGTGGACTTCGAGCCAGTTTGAATAGGCATCCACTGTTATTAGAAAAGTGTGTCCCTTGGTGGGTCCCGCAAAATCAATGTGGATGCGGGACCAGGGGCCACGAGGTGGATCCCATTCAGTTGGAGGTGCCTTTGGTGGGGCAGCGTGGATTTCCTGGCACTTGTTGCAGGTGGCCACCCAGGCTTCTATTTGTTTATCGATGCCCGGCCACCAGTGTAGCTTCTCGCTAACGCCTTCATCCGCACGATGCCGGGATGACCATCGTGCAATAGTTTTAGGACGCTGTGTTGTAATTTTTCAGGAATGATGACTCTGTCTCCCCACAAAACGCAGCCCTTCTGTGAAAACAGCTCCGTTTGTCGGTTTTTAAATGGTGTGAAGATGTTGTCGGGTTCGTTGTTAGGCCAGCCTCGTTCCACCCAGCTGAGGACCCGAGCCAATGTGGGGTCCTTCTTTGTTTCCGCTGCGATGTCTCGTGCAGTCAGAGGTGGCGAAGGGAGAGTTTCGATCTGGAGCGCCGTAAGGGTTGGAGCTGGATTGTCTATGGCTTCCGGCAGCGGAGAACGGCTCAACGCGTCTGCGTGGGGAATGACTTTCCCCGGGCGGTGTAGCAGTTGATAACCATATGCGGCTAGGAACTCTGACCAACGGGTCATCCTTGGTGATAAAATGTGGGGAGTAGGCTTGTCCCCCGCTAATATGCCAAGCAGTGGCTTGTGGTCGGTTATTATAGTAAACGGCCGTCCATACACATATTCATGAAAACGTTTAATAGCGGCTACAATAGCAAGAGCCTCTTTATCGAGTTGGCTATAGTTCCTTTCAGTCTTTGATAATGTTCGGGAAAAGAAAGCAATAGGTGCCTCATTGCCGTTTGGTAGGACATGGCTTAAAATGGCTCCCACCCCGAACGGCGAGGCGTCACACGTGACTGTTAAAGGCAAAGTCTCGTTATACTGCATTAATACAGCGTCGGAGGTCAAGAGATCTTTTACTTGCTGGAACGCTCGTTCTTCCCGTTGTCCCCAGACCCAGGAAGCTTTCTTGTCTAGCAGACGATGTAGGGGCTCAGCTACAGTCGCCTTCTGGGGCAAGAAGATATTATAAAAGTTAATGAGTCCCAGGAAGGCTTGGAGGTCCGTTTTATTCCTAGGTCTGGGGGCATTTTTTATGGCTGTTACTTTTTTTTCGGTAGGATGAATTCCCTTTTTATCAAGGAGGTACCCCAGGAATTCAACCCTCTCAGTACAAAGTTGACACTTGTCTCTCTTTACCTTTAACCTGGCGTCTTTGAATTTTTGGAGAACCGCTCTGAGTCGGGTCTCCAACACGTCTCTAGTGGGGGCAGCTATCAAGACATCATCGAAATAAGGCACGACCCCTTTTATGCCTTGCAGCAATCGCTCCATCAGGCTTTGAAAAATGCCTGGTGCTACACTCACACCGAACTGGAGCCTATTACATTTAAACGCACCTCTGTGTGTGACGATAGTCTGGGCCTCAGCAGTCTCTGCATCTACGGGTAGTTGCTGGTATGCCTGGGCAAGGTCCAATTTTGCAAAGATTTTTCCGCCGCCCAGGGAGTGAAGCAGATGTTGAACCACCGGTACAGGATAAGCGCTTTGCTGAAGCGCGTGGTTTAGGGTGGCTCGATAATCCCCACAAATTCTTATCGATCCATCCGGTTTTATGGGTGTTACAATCGGGGTTTCCCAACGGCCATGATCGATTGGTTCTAACACCCCTTGGGCTATCAATTTGTCCAATTGTTCATCAATCTTTGGTTTGAGTGCGAAGGGCACTCGACGAGGCTTAAGGCGTATGGGCGCAACATCGGGGCTGAGGCTAAACGATATGGGGGACCCGTACTTGCCTAGCTTTTCTGTGAATACATCCTGGAACTCCTGGATGAGGGCGGCTTCCCAGTCACTGCTCCCGGTCTGGTGAATGCCGGCTAGTTCAATTCCCAGTGGAGCAAACCACTGTAAACCCAACAAACTGGACCGGTCTCGATCTACGATGGTAAGAGGCAGAGTTGCTGTGTGGTCTTTAAAGGAGACCTGGACATGGCGGGACCCGGCAACGGGAATTCGGTTTCCCTGATAGTCCCTTAATATGACTTTCTGGGTGCTGAGGTCTTGACGACGGATGTCAGGGATCAGCTGTTTGAAGGTCCTCCACGAGACCATTGATAGGGATGAACCCGAGTCTACTTCCATTACGCATGGACGATTCTCAATGGTGACCCTCACTCGGATCTTCCTTGCATCCAAGGATGAGGCGTGACCGATGGTGATGGTTTGATGAGTCTCTTCTCGTCTAGCTGACGCAGCAGGCACTCGATTTCTGTAGTGATAGTGGTTCCATTGGTGATTCAGGCGATCCCGGTTCACAGGTGGACTGCCCGTAGCCTGGCGGGAGTTGTTCTCTCTACGGATTGGGCTTGACCCTCGCTTGCTCCTGCAGACCTTTGCGATATGGCCCCTCTTTCCGCAGGAACGGCAGAGTGCGTCGAGGAATTTGCAATCAGCTCGCGGGTGATTTGCCCCACAACCGGCGCATTGACGCGAAGGTTTTTGGCTTCGCTGGTCTCGCTGGTCGCGCTCTGACCGGAGTCGGTTTACCTCTTCTTCCTCACTATCCGATGGGGATTCGAGGTCTTCATGGTGCGCCGTTGTTGAGTGCTTTTCTGGGAAAGGCGAAGTATCATTGGCGAGTTGACGGAGCGGTGCGTTGGTGCGGCGCATTCGAGCGGCCGACTTCCTGGTTGCCTCTGCTGCAGTAGCGTCAGCGATGACATCGGCAAGATCGATGTCCCCTTTGGCCATGATCTTGCTTTGTGCCGTGTGGTCATCTAATCCCAGAACTATGCGGTCTCGCATAGCTTCTTCGAGGTTTGAGAAACCACAGAGTCCACCTAGGTTCCGGAGGTCAGCGATGAAGTCTCCAACGCTCTCGCCCTTCCGTTGGTCCCTCTGGTAAAATTCGTGTCTTCTGATGAGGATTGGCACCGCGGGTGCATAATGGGCCCGAAGAATAGGAGCGAGGTTATCCCAATCCATTGACTTAACCTCTGCAGGTTTTGCAAGTGCCTTAGCCATTTTGAAAACGGCAGGCCCGCAATGGGTCAGGAAGACAGCTCGTTTCTTGCCAGGCGAAGCGTCCTTTAGGTTGTTGGTCTCCAAAAACATCTGGAACCTGTCCATATACGAGTCCCAGTCTTCGTTAGCCGGGCCAAATGGAGCGGGTGGTATGGCGCCGCTGGCCATCTTGCCGTTGTTGACGCTCTTTCAGCCACGTGCTCTGTTCGGTGCACAGCGAGTGCTCAGTTGGCTCTATTGTCTCCGCATCCCATCCTCGTCGCCAGTGTTATGTTTGGAGGAGTGGGCGGAATAACGGAGACAAGGCATCGGGTAGTGACACAACTCTTTAATAGTGACTTCAGAACAGAGCAACCAACTTGGGCAGCAGCAGCTCTTTTATAGAGCTGGCTGCTGCCGCAATAACCAATGAGAACGAGTTTAACCGCACTTAGTCTTCCAATCCGGGACGGCCGCTGTCAGCCAATCAGGTTAGCCGAAGGCAGCCAATCATGATCGCTTACTTGCGGACCAATCCGAACTGCAGGTTTACGAGCCTACGGTTGGAGCGAAGCTTGAAGAGTTTTTAATAATGAGTTTATTTAGTTAGTTCGTAACACAAACTGTGAGGCATCCCTCCTTTGGGGAGGTGCAGACAGAGGCCAAGAGAGATGTCAAAATCCTTTAGCGCATTGTTACTATAAATCCATCTTTCCCAATATTTCATTCTATTGCTTCCCTTCTTAGTTTGTGTTTGTTTTGTTTCTTTGGAATTTTAGGAGAGATGTGATGGCAAAAACTGTAGAAACCCCTGCCCTAGAAAAGTACAGGTAGTCCTCGACTTACAACAGTTCATTTAGTGACCGTTTGAAGTTGCAACGGCATTGAAAAAAGGGACTTATGACCATTTTTCACATTTACCTCTATTCTAATCAGTAACTCTGAGACAAGCATAATCTCAAAAGTTCCTTTATTGGAATAGCACCTGGCACATCTGTGGAATCTCGAAACTAAAGTTTCCCGGACTTCCCACAATGTCCCAAACTACAATCCATCCCCTTTAATCCCATCATCACATCACATGGACCAATCACGATCTCTCTCAGTGTAAGATCCTTTTTCTCTGCTGCACCACACTTAATAACCTTGAACTAAGACAAGAATTTTATTTTGTCTACTTAGAACTACTCAATTGAAATCACCCCCCTCTCACTTTCTCAGGCTATGTGGCAGCATGGAATATGGCTTCCAAAGCTGACACAACCATTGCAGCATCTCCATGGACACCTGATCAAAATTCAGATGCTTGGCAACTGACCTACGATAGTTGCAGTGTTGTGAGTCCTACGATCACCCTTTGCGATATTCTGACAAGCAAAGTCAATGGGGAAGCCAGATTCACTTAACAGCCAGATTACTAACTTAACAACTGCAGTCATTCATTTAACAACTGTGGCAAGAAAAGTCATAAAAGGGAGCAAAACTGACTGAACAAAAGTCTCGCTTAGCAACAGAAGTTTTGGTCATAAGTTGAGGAATCTCTGTATGATGAGTGACAGATAACAACACTCCTATTACCAAGAGCCACTTTAAAGCTTAAGCTAACAATTTCTCTCCCTCAGAGTCATCACTTGCAGCTTTTATTGTTTTCTTTCAGTCGCTTGTTACACAAAAGCAGACGCTCTGTGGTTCTAGACCGTTTCTTCTTTGAGATTAAGAGGTGTCAACAATAACAACAACAACAACAACAACAACAACAACAATGGCTCTTTTCTTTCTTTTCTTCTAAAGGGACGGTTTTCCCCACAAGGCTCATATTTCAGTGAATGTGGTGTATGTATTTAATTTCCATAGTCACTTAGCATAATGATTGCAGAACAATAAGCAAAGCTTATTTACATTCCCTACAAGCCAGCACAATGTACTTGTCAAACAGGTCGTAGCCTTTCACTCACTCTGCAAGTCGTTGGTAAAATGAATCAATATAACTCCTGATCATTTTTGCAGGGCCACAAAGAAGAGTGGGAGTCAAGGAGCTTTTTGATTAAACGCATCTAATTGTTCCATGGCACTCGACTCATCTCTTAGGGCCTAGCCAGGGAAAATGTACTGTTTTACAAAGCTGTGTTGGAAGGGGGTGGGTGGACAGGTAAAATGTCCAAGCAAAATCAAGCTAGAATTTTGATCTGAGAGCAAATTGTTGTCTTCAGTAAAGACCAACTGTCATTCTTGGTTGACCTCCAAAGGAGAGACAGGGGAAGAGATGAATATGAAACATGAAAAATACCTCAGACTAGAATTAAAATTGGAACCTGACAAAAGTTTCTGGCTTAATATTATACTAATTTGGGGAGGGGGGCTATGAGAATAGATATGCATATCAGTGTAGAAGATAGGCAAAATTATAAAAAGTATTCCTCTCAGAAATTCATTCCTATGTAGTGACAAATAAGAGCCATTCTTATACTGTAGGCTCAGCAGGCAATAACTTTCTCATAATTTGGTTTCAGAAAAAAACTATCCTGTAATCTGCAACTCTTACACTGCAAAAACATATGGACGACACAACTCGACCAGGGCAAAGCAATAGACGCAATCTACATAGACTTCTGTAAAGCCTTTGATTCAGTGGTACACGACAAACTACTCCTAAAAATAAAATCCTCTGGTATCTCTGGACAACTGAATAACTGGATAGAAGCATTCCTGTCAAACAGACAACAAATGGTCAAAATCGGGAGCGTCCTATCAAATCCAGTACCTGTCAATAGTGGTGTCCCCCAGGGCAGTGTTCTAGGACCAACTCTCTTCATACTCTACATAAACGACCTCTGTGATCATATTAAGAGCAATTGCGTTCTCTTCGCTGATGATGTAAAGCTGTTCAATACCACAGACAATACTGCTACCCTACAAAAGATCTTGACTATGTATCTGAATGGTCAAACAAATGGCAACTTCAAATCTCAACAAATAAATGCTCTGTCCTACATATTGGCAAAAAAATCAGAAAATAAAATACAAGCTGAATAGCCAAGATCTTGTTGATGACCCAAGCTCTGTAAAGGACCTTGGAATACTCACCTCTAATGATCTAAGTGCTAGAGCCCACTGCAACTACATAGCCAAAAGGCATTAAGAGTTGTTAACCTAATCCTACGTAGCTTTTTCTCTGGTAATATCACACTACTAACCAGAGCATACAAAACATTTGCTAGACCAATACTCGAATACAGTTCATCAGTCTGGAACCCTCATTACGTATCTGATATTAACACAATTGAGAAAGTCCAGAAATATTTCACAAGAAGAGTTCTCCACTCTTCTACTCGTTTGTAGAATACCTTATGCCACCAGACTTGAAATTCTAGAACTAGAAAACCTTGAATTACGCCGTCTTCGGTCTGACTTAAGCATGGTATATAAAATCATACATTGCAATGTCCTACCTGTCAATGAATACTTCAGCTTCAACCATAACAACACAAGAGCACACAATAGATACAAACTCAAAGTAAACCGCACCAAACTTGATTGCAGGAAATACGACTTCAGCAATAGAGTGGTCAATGTCTGGAATACTCTACCCGACTCTGTAGTCTCTTCCCCAAACCCCAAAAACTTTAACCTTAGACTGTCTACTATTGACCTCACCCCTTTCCTAAGAGGTCTGTAGGGGGGCGTGCATAAAGCGCACCAACGTGCCTACCGTCCCTGTCCTATTGTTTCTCTTATTCTTTTATTTTCTTATATGTACCCATTTCATGTATTCACAACTATGTATACATTTATACTTATTATCTTGTAAACAATTGGCAAATCAAATAAATAAATAAATAAAAATAAATCTCTTCTAGGTACTTTTCCTCTCAGAATTAGTAAGCATCTGGAATCTTGGTGTCAAATGATAGTATAATGCAGTGAAGATGAATTAATTCACTAGGCTATTCTGCTATTTTCTGAGTCAATCCAGCATAAACCAGGAGTCAGTCCTAACAATAAGTAACATTTACATCTCAAGTCCTTGATTTTATAGTTAACTCTTTCAAATTGAAATTAACTCTAGGTGTATCCATGCAGTATGTTTGGTAATGTTGCAGAAATGGCTTTCCAGTGCCATCTTCCAAAATGTTTTTCCCATTTTCAATCTTGAGTTTAGCTCTGGGATTTCCTCCTGACCCCTTGTCTGACTACTAACCATCTCCAACTGTATTTACCCTCTGATGAGGTTGGTGCTAAGTGCTATAAACAAAGATCATATAAAACTACTCAAGTCTTATAACAGTGAGATGTCATTATACCTATGCAGGTTTTCAGACATAGTTTGCTGCACTACATTTGAAGCTATCCATCTGAAATTCTGTAAATTTGTATTAGCCAGTTAATGATGCTGATAGAACTGTATATTTCAGCTTCTTAAACTCCTCAGACAGGAAGCACCTTAAAATACATCAGGGGAAAAATATTAGTCATTTCTTGATATAGTTGTCAAAGTGGGTGTTTGGGTGTCACTTCTAGAAATTGATTTTCAAGCACCACATGCATGCACAACATTTTCAGTTTTTTTGTCAGAAAGCTAGCTGGTTTTATATATGTCTTTTCTTCAGTTCTTCTGCCAAAGGCTAGCTGGTTTTATATATGTCTTTTCCAATTGAAAAGGCAATTAAGAATCAAACCAAACAAAATTAGACCAAATTAGGTAAAAGTAAACTTTCCCCTTGTCCATTTGTATCTGACTGTAGGGAGCAGTGCTTACCAGCATTTCTTGGCTGAGGGAGCCAGCGTTGTCCGAAGACAATTTCCATGGTCATGTGGCCAGCATGACTATAAGCTGAGGCACATGGAACAATGTTACCTTCCCACTGAAGTGGTACCTAGTTATTTACTCGCATTTGCATGCTTTCAAACTTCTACATGGACAGAAGCTGATGCAAGTAACAGGAGCTCACACCTATTGCACTCGGCTCTTGAACCCACTTAGCTGATGAGCTTAGCTTCTTTAACCACTGAGCCATCATGTCCCCTAGACTAAATGAAAACCATACACTTAAAAGCATAACTAAAAAGACAAAATAAACCCTGTAAGAAAGTCACCTTCTAAACAAACAAAATGAAATTTGAATTGCTTTCCAACAGCAGAAAAATTGTTAAGTAAACACAAGTCCTCCAAAGAGCTATTCCACAGTCTGAGAGCTGAAGTGATAAGTATAGTTGTCTTGAGGACACAAGCCTGAGAACACAGCCCTCGTATTAGTGCTTCAAAACAAACAAAAAAGCCCATGGATTTTATTGTATAAATTTTAAAAAATGATCTTTTTTCTAAAAAAAAAAAAAAAGTGGTCCACAGAACATAAGTGTCCTCCCAATTTATCTTATTTGTCCAGTTTTGTCATAGGCAGCAATTTGGAAGGTCACATTTGAGACTGACTCAGATCTTGGTCTACATGATTACATGGTTACGTTTCTGTATTGTGTTATGTTTTGACAGAGGACTTATGTTCCTTTTCAGACTGAGGTAATAAAATCCAGGCATGCAGCATGTCTTGGGGGTTTCTATTTCTTCTCTCTTGACTGTTTTTTGTGATCTATGTGGTTAGTAATCTTGCCAAAGCCTGTCTATCTAAGCTGCTTCAGCAATGCTCTGAGTCTTGATAAACTCATCATGTAAGACGAAAACATAAAACATCTCTGCTTTTGAATTTCCTTTCATAGGAAAATTTTCCCAAGCTGAATTAGCCTCAGATATTCCAGGTTTCCCCATTCCAGATCCAAGATAAATCCAAAAATCAATGATAACTTTCTGCTCACCAAAAGAAACACAGTTATAGATTAGTAGACAACACATGACCTGTTGGATTTCAGAGGTATTTCAGAGGTATTTCTTTACTTAAATAGAGAAGCAAAATTTTAAATGACCACAAGTGGGCAAAAAAGCAGTGGGAGCAGGAACAATGACCCCACTGAGTTTCCTTGTGGAAAGCTGGCAGGGAGCATCAGAAATTTCCTTCCTTCCTTCCTTCCTTCCTTCCTTCCTTCCTTCCTTCCTCCCTCCCTCCCTCCCTCCCTCCCTCCCTCCATCCCAAAACAGTTGCCCTATGATGCACTGTTTCATCCAGTTAAAGGTCATGACAATAATAGTTTTAGTAACATAGAGAGATTTGTGCCACAGTGGCATTAAAATAAGCCATATTTTTCTTCTTACAACATGTTTCTCTGTGTGACCTATTCACACACTACTAAACTCAATGGGGCTCCCTTCATAAATTAAATTATTCTATAAATACTACATTACATGTGCTTTAAATAGAAGGCAATATAGAATATAGCAATCAATAATGAACCAGAACAATTGAATATGGCTTTGCAGAGTTTTGAAAAGGGGTTTTGCTTAAAAAAATAATGTGTGTTCTTTTGAAGCACCCCCATGAAGAGAAGCAATTTCCCCTCATTTTCAAGCAGTTTCACTCAACAAAAGCAGTTTCTGCTCAGGGGATTAGATCCCTCTTGATGCTTTTAATCAGGGACACCCATAGTGGGAGGGGGTGGAAATATAAAGATAAATATAGTAGCTCCACCTGCACAATTGAAACCCCTCCTCTTTTTTACATGTAGCAAATCTATTATTATTTTGGTATTTATTTTCGATTATCAACAAGAGTAAAAGCATCAGAAAAACCCCAAAACATTCAACATTAAGAAAGAAAAAAAGAGAAAAAATTATTTGTGTGCAAAAAAAAAAAAGAGGGGGATGCCAATGTTGAATATATCTAACATTAATCATAAAGAACTCATCCCTGCCAGATGCTGAAAAATAAACTTTAAAAACGGATGGGTTCTCCTCCCTTCACAAATAATTGTGAACTTTCCCATCCTTATTGAATAAAACTACTATATTAAATAAATCCAGATGAGATAATCTATCTGTAGCACATCTATTGCTTTGGCTGTTTTGATCCCCCCTTGGTGAATGCCCTGCTACTTCTCCAGTCTTTCCCAGCCTTTTGGCTACTTTGCTTCAATTGCTGAAACAATTGCAGGCAATGTGTAAAAATAAAAGATCAGATTGAAGCAGATAAACTTAGGGAATCATAAGCAAATGTTGGAAAAGAGCAATACAAACAACATATTCCAGCAGGGTCACAGGTCACTGTCTGTCCCAGGACTCATTGAAAAACCATGACGTTACTGCTTTCCTAATGGATGCGAAGGTCAGGACCATAAGAAGGAAAGGGACAGTCATACAGTAGGCATGTCTTTGGAGTTCTACAGGATAGCAATGATTTGCTGATGAGACCTAGAGCATGTAAACCCTGTGAAATCTTACCGGATGAACAAAAACGATTGCATGAAGGTGGTACCATATTCGTCAAAGCCCCAAGCTCTGAAGAGCTTTATAAGCGAAACTCCATCCTATTTGGTTGCTTCTTGCAGGTCCTACTACCTTCTCCATCACTTTGGGGAGAAAGTTGGAAAGGAGCCCGAAATTATCCAGCATTGATAAGCCCAGGGATAATTTATTGAGGAGGCCTTCAAGACAGATGCAGCCATTTTCTTACACAAGCATGAAATTACCACCACCTGAATCTGAGTGCAAATCACTTTCTAGTGGCCATGGCTAAGTAGCGCAGGGCTGTCAAACTCACACGCTGGCCATGCCTGTGCCTATGCCTGGTTTAGCGAAGGGAAAAAAAAGTCCCAATATGTCATGTGATGCCACTGTGACAACATGAGTTTGACACCCCTGAAGGAGCGGGACAAAGATCTAATACACAGGTGATGGCACTGCCAATTGCACCTCCTGAAGACTGTAAGCTCAAACCAGACTTCATCATGGTCAACTCAGTAGGTCCTGTCCAATTAAAATCCAACTCCAAATGAGTTTCCCTATTCAGAAGGAAGTTGGTAGTTCAGAATTATATCATAAGATACATAACATAAAATGACTATTGCCTTCAGACATTATTTGAATGCTTCCTAGATTCATCATTATCCACGAAACTCTTTTAATTTCAAGACCTGCAGCTTGCTCTACTAATGCTATGATGTTTCATAAGGCAGATCTAGATATTTTTAAGCAATGATCCATGTATTTATGGTTGAACAGAATAACATCTTAGTCACAGTTTCCATTTATGCAAGAGCAGTTAAAGGCCCTTTTTATTATTCCTATTTCTTTTGGAGATGAATTCATAGCCCATCTCCAGATCAATTTTGGCCAGGAAGGTGATATTCCCCAATATTAATTATTTTTAGAATCTGGAATTGATAACTGGAGGGATTCTATGGACAGGCCTTGCCAGCTTGATTTAGTGGTTAAGGTCACAGTCTAAAAACGAGGAGATTTTGAGTTCTAATCAGTCATAGTCATCCTGTTGGATGACTTTGGGCCAATCACTCTTTCTTTTAGCCCAACCTACTTCACAGGGTCATTGTAGTGGGGAAAATAGGAGGAGGTAGTAGTAGGAGGTATGTTCACTGCCTTGAGTTATTTATAAAAAATAATAATGGCAGTGTTTTTTTAAAAAATTCATTTCTCCATGTTCCACTCTATATGCTTTTTGTCACTTTGATCCCATGGCTCTCTGGTATTTTTTCAATACTGCTTAAAATCAGAGAATTCTCTTTCATTTAATCCAACAGGGCTCTCCTTAAAACTTTTAAAACTCAATTTTATATATGTATACATTGTTATAAATTACAGAAAAATCTTTCACAATTAAAGATCCAATGATCAAAGGGCATTCAACTACCCCTTAGCCTAGTATTATGGAATCAAATGCCATTCACTGCATACACGGAAGGCAGGGAGAGAATGTATTTTACTTTATATTCTGGCTTCCCAAAAAAACCATTAAAATGGCTCACATAACAGAACACCAGGATAGAATAATCTGCAGAGACATAATAACTACCTGCGGTTTATCAAACTGTCAAAAAGTCAGGGTCATCCCTTCTCATTTCAAGCTTAACAAAAGGCAGAATTTAACCAGATATTCTGTGTGGATGTGTGTGTATCTAGAAAGAAAACTATAGAAAGCTCTGTTCTGGCTCTAAGAGTTCAAAAAGACCTTTGGCGCTTGTTTGACAATTACTACTTTAACCGGTTCTTTTTTTCTCCCCCTTCCTACAGCTAACCCATTTCCATTTATCTCTATGGGTTCAAATCCTGACAGTAGCATTCGAAGCGAGTTCTATCCTTTCTTTGTGATTCTTACATTCGAAGCCATTGTTGTGGGCTATTATTTCCTTTTGTATCGCACATCACGGTTCCCAGAAAATTTCCCATGCAACTCTATAGAAACCAGGTGAGTTATTCAAGGCATGGATTTTTGCCTTGATGGTGCTTTAATGGAAAACCCGCATGACTGTACTACTGTTCTGCTTTCCTTAGCAGTGACTCATCTCCTTGTTTTAGCTGCAATGCTGGAACAATGCAAAGGGTAGGCATGCTCTCAAGAGCGGGAGGAAGAGAGGATCGACCAAGCAAACACAAAGGATGTCAAACTGTTGAAAAGCTCTGTTTTATTGGAACAAGTATTTTAACAATCAGCGGCATGAATGAGAGTGGGAAAGCCATACTTTCAGCATTAAATCAGCCCATCCACTTAACAATTGGATGTGTTGATGACTGAATTGCCCATCTGCCATGGAGCCAGATGTTTTCCATCCCTGCTTTAATGGCTCCTATTTTTGTAATCAACGTTAGTGCCAAGGAAAAAGCAGCTTTGAGGAACCGTGGCTTTTCTCCTGGCTGTGGCCTGTCTTTTGACCTGTCAAAAATTATAGATTGGTTTATCAAATTAGCTTATTTATGTGGAATTACTTCCTTTTGATGGTGCAAAATACACTCCAGTTTCTTCACTTCCCTTTAAACAATGACACGGCAGGCCTTCTCAGAGCAAGGGGGTGGCATTTCATCTGAGCAACCGTCTGCTGTTCTAATATAGAAATAATTACCTCCTGCTTTTAGCCAGGGCTTCTAAAGAAATCACTGCCTGTGAGCTCTCGCTTGAATACATTGATTACGTTCAGAATGTTGTCCACTTCCTAAAATAGAACATGCAATCCCCGAAACATAGTGTATGTTGCAAAGGATCAAATAAGAGTTACTAAGTCGGAGTAGAGTTGGAAGGAATCTTGGAAATCTCTAGTTCAAATCCCTTATCAAGCAGGAGACCCTATATCAGTGGTGGTGAACCTATGGCACTCATGCCACAGGTGGTGCGCACAGCCCTCTCTGTGGGCAGGCACACCATCACCCCAGCTCAGCTCCAATGCGCATGTGCATGTGCCTCCCACCGGCCAGTTGGCCTTCGGGTCTCTGCCACACATGTGCGGGGGCGGAGCGCATGCACAGGGGCATGTGCATTTGGGGGTGTGCATGTTCACGGAGTTGCGTACCTGCATGCATAGGAGGACGCATGCAGGGGGTGTGGGGGTTGACACACGCATATGGGGGGTGCCTTGCATTTTGGGTATATGCGTGCTTTGGGCCCTCGGGGCCCAAAAGGTTCACCATCACTGCCCTATACCATTTCAGACAAGTGCCTGTCCAGTCTCTTCTTAAAAACCTCCAGTGATGAAGCACCCACAACTTCTGAAGGCAAAGCTGTTCCATTGGTTGATTGTTCTCACTGTTAGGAAGTTTCTCCTTAATTCCAGGTTGCTTCTCTCCTTGATTAGTTTCCATCCATTGTTTCTTGTCTTGCCTTCTGGTGCTTTGGAAAATAAATTGACCTCCCTCCTCTTTATGGCATCCTCTCAGATACTGGAATACTGTTATCATGTCATCCTTCTTTTCGCTAGACTAGCCAAACCCAAATCCTGCAACCGTTCTTCATATGTTTTAGCCTCCAGGCCTTTAATCATCTTAGTTGGTCTTCTCTGCAGTCAACATCTTTTTTGTAATGTGGTGACAAAAGCAGGAAGCTATATTCCAAGTACAGTCTTACTAAGGTAAAGCAGTACTAATACTTCAAGTGATTTTGATTCTGTGCCTCTGTTTATGCAACCAAGGATTGTATTAGTTTAAATCAGTGGTGGGATTAAAAAAAAATTTCACTACCAGTTCTGTGGGCGTGGCTTGGTGGGCATGGCAGGGGATGTATACTTCAAAATCTCCATTCCCTCCCCACTCCTGGGGGAAGGTTACTGCAAAATCCCCATTCCCTCCCCACCCCACTAACCTGCTTTCCAGCTCTGTTCTTCTGTGCAGGCCAACCAAAGAAGACCCAGCCAATCAGCTGGGACTCGGGAGGCAGAGAATAGATGGGTGTGGGGCCAGTCAGAGGTGGTATTTGCTGGTTCTCCGAACTATTCAAAATTCCCACTACCGGTTCTCCAGAACTGGTCAGAACCTGCTGAATACCCCCTCTGGCTTAAATTCAGAGAAGCTCTTTGCAGTGGGAAGAATCCATGCCAACTTGAAACTTCCATTCCAGCTATTTCTGTTAATATATGAAAAATGCATTGGCAACTGAGAAAGAAGGTGCCCATTCAGCTGGGCCACTCGGGAGACCACTTGTGATTGAAATGAGATTCACCCTGGCTTGAATACGGTGGCCAACTCCACAGGAACACAAGTGGTCACTGTATATGTGCAAGTAAATACATTTGCAAATATATGAATGTTTAGGCAATGGTGATTATAAAGTTCAACTTAGTTTATTCCCTGTTGTGCCTAGAAGAGCTCAGCCTAAGATACTGTGTTAGAATACAAAGGCAGAATACTGTACCTCAGCCCTGGGGAATAAATGAAATTAATAGTTTAACAGCAGTATTAAAGCCCTACTTGAGTCCTTTGGAAAAATCTATCCTTTCTTGCCCCATTCTCCTTCATAACACAATTGATCACTGCTGTATCAGAAAGAGAGTCTTGTGAAAGAAAAGGGCTTTAAAAAAAACCCAATTAAATGTGCAAAATATACTATTTTGAAATAGCGGTTGATAGATGAATCACAAAGAATTAATTGAACTTTCTTTATTTCTCACACATAAATAACTTTGTGTCCTTAGTTGGTCTGGTGCATTCATTTTTCCTTTTCCTTCTGTTAAGTTGGAGGTTAGCTCAGAAAAAGGGGACTTGCAGTAACTGTTGGGAACCAGTGCAAAAAACACAGGTTTGAAAGTAGTTGACTTTCTCACCTTGCAAGAGGCAAAAGCAGGTAACTCCTTAACTACACTTCTATGTTTATTTTATAGCAATGATTAGGAATGTATTGCATGTTTAATATAGTTCTGAGAATGGAACTCTTTGAACAAGTAGTCTTCAAGACCACAATTGAGCTCAAAATTTCTGTTGTTAAGTGAGACCGTGGTTAAGTGAGTTTTGTCCCAGTTTGTGTGATGACCTCCCCGAACACTTCCCCAAATACCTCTCTAGGTGTCAGTGCGGGAGAGAATGAACCAGTTCCTGGCACATCAAGAGCTGAGTTGATTGATGTCTCCAGGCAGCCATCTGTGAGGGATTTGGCTGAAATGCATCTGCAGCAGAATAGCCCTGAGGTTCCAGGTGAGGAAAGCACACAGCTGCAGCCGGTCAGTGATGAGGAAGAGGAACTGCCTTCTTCACCTGATCCAAGAACACATAGGGCAGAGAAAAGTCAGGCACAGAGAAGGTCGGCCAGATTACTCACAAGGAGAAAGCACTGGAAGCAGACAGATGGAAGTGGTGTGTGTTTTCTGGTCACTGTGATTCCTGCCTCGCTTTGGATTAACACAGTGCCTTGACTTGGATCATGCCTTGGAAACTCTGGACTTTTCTTGCCTCATGAACTCGCTTGTGGCTTAAGTTTGCCTGGTGGATTTATTTTGATTGGGAAACTTTCAAGTGCCTTGTGGACTCATTGGCCATTGCTCTGTGGACTAGCATTGGTCTGCTTGTGGCTGGAATTAATTGGGACAGTTCTGGGTTTTGGGTGAAGGGAGTTCCTGGGGAATATTAATAAACCCACTAAACCACAGTTATGTGTGTGTGTAAGAATGAGCGGGACAGCACAGTTTATGACTTTTCCTGCCACAGTTGTTAAATGAATCACGGCAGTTGTTAAGGTAGTAACATGGTTGTAAAGTGAATCTGATTTCCCCATTGATTTTGCTTGTCAGGTTGCAAATGGCAATCACGTGACTCTAGGACACTGTCATAAATATGAACCAATTGCTACGCATCCAAATTGATCATGTGACCGTGGGGATGCTACAACGGTCCTAAGTGTGTGAAAAACTTTCATTAACTTACTTTTTTCAGTGCTTTTGTAACTTCAAACGGTCACTAAATAAAATGTTGTAAGTCCTGCATCATTTTTTCCATTTTCATCTGAACAAAAAAAAGTGTTAGTTTTTTAGTGTTATTGGCTTTTGTAAGCTGTAATTGTTTCCTGAGTGGGGGGGGGGAGGGAATGGAGGACTATTAGTGAGAACGGAAGGGCAAATAAACAACTTACACCAAGTTGTGTACTTGCACACAGATATTTATCATTATTGACTTTCATTATTAGGCCTGTGCAAAATAATTTATGCTGACTTTGATGAAGCGATCCATATGATGGAAGTAATATTATTTCTTTTGCCAAACAATCTGATTTGTCTCAGCAAAGCCATTCAGGAGATCACGAACCACTTCAGGCTGTCCTTCTTTGGTTTTCTCTGCACTGCCGTTTCCTAAATCAAACCCCAAACTTTGGTCAAATATGACACTTTGTCATCTTAAAAGAAAACCGAACTGAATATACAGTTTAATTCCATGTGCCCAGGGATTAAATTTACCTTAGAAGCTGAAAAAGAAAACACATTCCATTCCCCAATATAGGTAGGCCTCGCCTTACGAACAGTTGCCTAGCGACTCCTTGACATTACAATGGGCCCGCTCTAAAAAAGATACTTATGGCCCGATTTTGAAATTCTAATGCCTGTCCCCGCCCCTCCGTCACATGACCACATTTTATTTTATTTTTTGCTGCTTTTGCTTCTGCTTCGGGAGAAACAGATACAGGTAGTCCTTGAGCTCAAACTTTCTGTTTCTAAGCGAAACATTTGTTAAGTGAATTTTGCCCCCACTTTTATGGCCTTTCTTACCTCAATTGCTAAGTGAATCACTGCAGTTGATAAGTTGTTAAGTGAATCTGGCTTCCCCACTGACTTTACTTGTCAGAAGATCGCAAGAGGGGATCGCATGATCTTGAAACACAGCAACGGTCATAAATATGAGCCAGTTGCCAAAGATCCGAATTTTGATCATTTGAACCATGGGGATGCTGGCAAGGTCGTAACTGAAAAGCGGTCATAAGTCACTTTTTTCAGTGCCGTTGTAACTTTGAACGGTCACTAAATGAACTGTTGTAAGTCGAGGACTACCTGTCTTCACATTTCTCTTGCCCTTCATTTTTCATTGGAGATTCTGTCTCCCTGCCATATCCTCAGACGACATGCTTCCATTTTACAAAGCTTCATTTTATCAAGTACATCAGGTGTAAAGCAGCATGAAAGCAAAGGAGGCTGGATTTACTCTCTGTTGGGAACAGCTTGCAACCCTAACAGGTTTGGGAACGAATGCACTCAACGTATAAGTAGTTTCAGTTCCCATCTGTGATGTTGCTTTGTCATTCTTGGCCTTCCTCCTCAGGCAAAACTTCAGAGGATGATGTCAGACTACTGTAACATACTTATTCGTTAGTCAAATATACATGGAGTTGCTAGGCAAAATTGTACCAAGAGATAGCTGTAAATTCGCAAGGCACTTAAGGATCTGCTGCTTATAATCTCCCTGAAATTATTCTGTGGGAAACAGACCTACTCAGGATGGAAAAAGCCTTTGCATAAGCCAGTCCAAATTTGTTATATATCATTAAAAAAATCCTGCACTGGATCTGCCTTGAATGAACTGCTTCTGACAACAATTTGAATAGAACCTTTTATTAATGAAGACATATATACTGTCAAGGTCATACTTTTGTGTCGTTTGCTATCATAAATAATAAGGCAAGTCTGAGATATGTTGACACCGAAGTAAACAATAAGTTCCTTTGCCCTAGGCTGGTTTTTATCCTGAAAATAAGAAAAGGAATAATGACACTCAAATGGTTTTGGCAACTTCCTCAGGAGAGGAAATAGGGTTCCTGGCTCACAATTTCTCTAAAATATGGCTCAGCTACTTTTATCTGTGCTATATGAATCGCTCATAAGTTTTGAGCTTCTGTGTGGTTGCAAACCTGTCAAATTTTTGAATAAGCTTCCACATTTTTCTTTAGACAGAAAGTGTAAAATGTTTAAGAGAGTTTCCCCTCAGTTTTTGACACTCACTTTTTAAGGTCCAATTTATCTACTAACACAATAACATATATAAAATTAAAATAGCTACAGATACATGTAGACTGCCAGGAAGATAAAGTTCTTTAGTTTGGCATCATTGGAGAAAATCCAACTTCCAAATTTTCTGTATTAATAGTATGATAAATTTGAATGGAAAAAAATCTACTATGGTCAGAATTATGGCTTTGAATCACATTAAATGCCTACAGATGTAAAACCTATTGCAGGTTATGGAAAATGATTTTGAATTTTACAGCAGTAACATTTAATGGCTTTTGACATGGGCTAGCAGAATAAATATACTCTTAACAGAATAATTTTACAGTTGCTCCCTTGGGTTTCCTGTAACCCAGGTCATATATTACCTACTCCTTTTCTTTTCTTTATGCTATAAAATATAGGAATATAATGACAAAAACATTTACTACTGTACAACAAAGTACCTAATAAGCGAATTTCTTAAAATTATATGGCCCAATGTTAAAGCCCACTATATATTGTTTCTGTGTAAAATATCAGATATCTAGAACCTGTTATATATTTCAGCCATATCATTACATAACAATAAGCCAGGAATTTTGGTTTCTTCTACTACTGCATGAGTGAACTGCATGTCAATTCATAACCTCTGAAAAAAAATCAGGTAGGATTACCTTTGGGCACGTCCCGTGATTATGTTACTATAGTAGTCATAAAGGGAACAATTCAACAGTGAGAGAAAGTACTGTAGGTGGGGGAAAAATGGTGGACTTTGAGTAGCCCATAAGAGAGTAGGCTACTCTGAAGCTCTGCATATTGGAGTAATTTAAAATAAAATACTGGATTATTGCAGTGTTATATCTAACCAAGCTATTAAAAAATTAACTTGCCTCCCAAATAAGAAGTAGAAATGCTCACAGAGGGGATATTTCAAACTCTAGTAAAACTTAAAGTATTCTAAATGTGGCACTCAGAATTATCAGCATACAGGGTAAAGTAAAGAAGTAAGGGCTTTTAGTCAGTGGTGAGATTCAAATTATTTTACTACCAGTTCTGTGGCATGGCTTGGCGGGGAGGCCAGGGGAAGGATACTGTAAAATCTCCAGTCAAAGATGATATTTGCCAGCTCTCTGAACTACTCAAAATTTCCACTATCGGTTCTCCAGAACTGATCAGAACCTGCTGAATATCACTTCTGCTTTAAGTGCTTCTTAAGACTTGTAAAGCTCTTTATAAGTTAGTCCCCAGATGCATGTGAGAACCAATTGGGTGTAGCAGTTAAGGTGCCAGACTAAAATTGAAGACTCTGAATTCCAGTCCTGTCTTTGCCATGAAGCCAGCTGCATGACCTTGAGCCAGTCACTTCCTCTCACACCTAGGAAGGAGATAAGAACAAACTACTTCCAAAAATGTTGCCAAGAAAACAGCAGGAACTTCTCCAGGCAGTCATCAGGAGTCAGCACTGATTCAAATGGCCTAGACATTGTGTGATGACCCAGGGCACAAAGGCCATACAGTCAGATAATCAGTAAGAGTCCCTTTATTAGCTCCAACTTTGCCCCCAATGTCCTGGTTACCTTCTGGCTGGAGAAAAGCTCTCCCAGGAACAGCCTTTGGCTGCAGAGAATCAAGTCCAAAATGTGGTCCACAAAAACTGTAACTATAAGTCCAATCAAGGCAAAATGAGGTAATTAGTTTGACAGGGCACGAGCAAGAAGATGTGAAGGCACGGCAATACTTTGACATGGTTGGGAAGATGCCAGGAAAACAGATAAGCAAAGTCAACACAAGATAAACTCACGTTTGCTCCCAGCAGATGCCGCACTCAGCATGCATTTCTTTTAAACTCTCATTCCCAGATGTAGCTAATGAAGGGAATCAAGGCCCTTTCCTCCCCCGTAAGCCACGCAACCCACGTTGCTCTCTTCTCCATTCCTCCCTGCATGCCCTAGGATGAAGAGGGGGTGGGCCTGGGTCTTCCTCTGAACTCCCTCTCCCTTGTTCTACCTCTTCCCTGCTCTGCCCAGCTGGACTTTGTCCTTCCCCAGTTTCCTCCACAGCCAATGGAGCCACACTCCCAATTCCCTATCTGCTGTTCATCTTCCTCCTCAGATTCAGACTCCGACAGGGGCATGACACCTTGGTATTTGAACATAGATCTTTTTAACATTTTTATTTTATTGTGTTTTACTCGTCTAGATGAAATGTTAATATATATTGCTAATTCATGTATGATATTCCATATGCTAAATAACTAACTCACTCAAAGGAGGCACATGTGTGTGTGTGTGTGTGTGTGTGTGTGTACACACCCAAACATAGGTCTGCCTACTCCAACCAGTACCAGCCCAACCTGCTAAAAATACTAGGAAAACAATGATGCCAATGGCACATTTTCAAAAGGTTCAGAGGGTTAAAGCAAAAAGATGCTGTTTTTAATGTGGCAGTACCAATGTGGAATAGCCTCCTAGTGGAGTTCAGAGTACCCAGTTATGTGTGTGTGTAAGAATGAGCGGGACAGCCTTCTTCCTGCCACAGTTGTTAAATGAATCACTGCAGTTGTTAAGGTTCATGGTTGTAAAGTGAATCTGACAACTCATTGGATCACGTGACTCTAGGACACTGTCATAAATATGAACCAATTGCTACGCATCCAAATTGATCATGTGACCGTGGGGATGCTACAACGGTCCTAAGTGTGTGAAAACTTTCATTAATTTACTTTTTCAGTGCTTTTAACTTCAAACGGTCACTAAATAAAATGTAAGTCCAGGACTACCTGCATCATTTTTTCCATTTTCAGCTGAACAAAAAGTGTTAGTTTTTTAGTGTTATTGGCTTTGTAAGCTGTAATTGTTTCCTGAGTGGGGGGAGGGAATGGAGGACTATTAGTGAGAACGGAAGGGCAAATAAACAACTTGCACCAAGTTGTGTACTTGCACACAGATATTTATCATTATTGACTTTCATTATTAGACCTGTGCAAAATAATTTATGCTGACTTTGATGAAGCGATCCATATGATGGAAGTAATATTATTTCTTTTGCCAAACAATCTGATTTGTCTCAGCAAAGCCATTCAGGAGATCATGAACCACTTCAGGCTGTCCTTCTTTGGGTTTCTCTGCACTGCCGCTCCTCAAATCAAACCCCAAACTTTGGTCAAATATGACACTTTGTCATCTTAAAAGAAACCTAACTGAATATACAGTTTAATTCCATGTGCCCAGGGATTAAATTTACCTTAGAAGCTGAAAAAGAAAACACATTCCATTCCCCAATATAGGTAGGCCTCGCTTTACGAACAGTTGCCTAGCGAACTCTTTGACATTACAATGGGCCCGCTCTAAAAAAAGATACTTATGGCCCGATTTTGAAATTCTAATGCCTGTCCCCGCCCTCCGTCACATGACCACATTTTATTTTTTTTTTTGTTGCTTTTGCTTCTGCTTCGGGAGAAACAGATACAGGTAGTCCTTGAGCTCAAACTTTCTGTTTCTAAGCGAAACATTTGTTAAGTGAATTTTGCCCCACTTTTATGGCCTTTCTTACCTCAATTGCTAAGTGAATCACTGCAGTTGATAAGTTGTTATGAATCTGGCTTCCCACTGACTTTACTTGTCAGAAGATCGCAAGAGGGGATCGCATGATCTTGAAACACAGCAACGGTCATAAATATGAGCCAGTTGCCAAAGATCCGAATTTTGATCATTTGAACCATGGGGATGCTGGCAAGGTCGTAACTGAAAAGCGGTCATAAGTCACTTTTTTCAGTGCCGTTGTAACTTTGAACGGTCACTAAATGAACTGTTGTAAGTCGAGGACTACCTGTCTTCACATTTCTCTTGCCCTTCATTTTTCATTGGAGATTCTGTCTCCTGCCATATCCTCAGACGACATGCTTCCATTTTACAAAGCTTCATTTTATCAAGTACATCAGGTGTAAAGCAGCATGAAAGCAAAGGAGGCTGGATTTACTCTCTGTTGGGAACAGCTTGCAACCCTAACAGGTTTGGGAACGAATGCACTCAACGTATAAGTAGTTTCAGTTCCCCATCTGTGATGTTGCTTTGTCATTCTTGGCCTTCCTCCTCAGGCAAAACTTCAGAGGATGATGTCAGACTACTGTAACATACTTATTCGTTAGTCAAATATACATGGAGTTGCTAGGCAAAATTGTACCAAGAGATAGCTGTAAATTCGCAAGGCACTTAAGGATCTGCTGCTTATAATCTCCCTGAAATTATTCTGTGGAAACAGACCTACTCAGGATGGAAAAGCCTTTGCATAAGCCAGTCCAAATTTGTTATATATCATTAAAAAAATCCTGCACTGGATCTGCCTTGAATGAACTGCTTCTGACAACAATTTGAATAGCACCTTTATTAATGAAGACATATATACTGTCAAGGTCATACTTTTGTGTCGTTTGCTATCATAAATAATAAGGCAAGTCTGAGATATGTTGACACCGAAGTAAACAATAAGTTCCTTTGCCCTAGGCTGGTTTTTATCCTGAAAATAAGAAAAGGAATAATGACACTCAAATGGTTTTGGCAACTTCCTCAGGAGAGGAAATAGGGTTCCTGGCTCACAATTTCTCTAAAATATGGCTCAGCTACTTTTATCTGTGCTATATGAATCGCTCATAAGTTTTGAGCTTCTGTGTGGTTGCAAACCTGTCAAATTTTTGAATAAGCTTCCACATTTTTCTTTAGACAGAAAGTGTAAAATGTTTAAGAGAGTTTCCCCTCAGTTTTTGACACTCACTTTTTAAGGTCCAATTTATCTACTAACACAATAACATATATAAAATTAAAATAGCTACAGATACATGTAGACTGCCAGGAAGATAAAGTTCTTTAGTTTGGCATCATTGGAGAAAATCCAACTTCCAAATTTTCTGTATTAATAGTATGATAAATTTGAATGGAAAAAAATCTACTATGGTCAGAATTATGGCTTTGAATCACATTAAATGCCTACAGATGTAAAACCTATTGCAGGTTATGGAAAATGATTTTGAATTTTACAGCAGTAACATTTAATGGCTTTTGACATGGGCTAGCAGAATAAATATACTCTTTACAGAATAATTTTACAGTTGCTCCCTTGGGTTTCCTGTAACCCAGGTCATATATTACCTACTCCTTGTCTTTTCTTTATGCTATAAAATATAGGAATATAATGACAAAAACATTTACTACTGTACAACAAAGTACCTAATAAGCGGATTTCTTAAAATTATATGGCCCAATGTTAAAGCCCACTATATATTGTTTCTGTGTAAAATATCAGATATCTAGAACCTGTTATATATTTCAGCCATATCATTACATAACAATAAGCCAGGAATTTTGGTTTCTTCTACTACTGCATGAGTGAACTGCATGTCAATTCATAACCTCTGAAAAAAAATCAGGTAGGATTACCTTTGGGCACGTCCCGTGATTATGTTACTATAGTAGTCATAAAGGGAACAATTCAACAGTGAGAGAAAGTACTGTAGGTGGGGAAAAATGGTGGACTTTGAGTAGCCCATAAGAGAGTAGGCTACTCTGAAGCTCTGCATATTGGAGTAATTTAAAATAAAATACTGGATTATTGCAGTGTTATATCTAACCAAGCTATTAAAAATTAACTTGCCTCCCAAATAAGAAGTAGAAATGCTCACAGAGGGGATATTTCAAACTCTAGTAAAACTTAAAGTATTCTAAATGTGGCACTCAGAATTATCAGCATACAGGGTAAAGTAAAGAAGTAAGGGCTTTTAGTCAGTGGTGAGATTCAAATTATTTTACTACCAGTTCTGTGGGCATGGCTTGGCGGGGAGGCCAGGGGAAGGATACTGTAAAATCTCCAGTCAAAGATGATATTTGCCAGCTCTCTGAACTACTCAAAATTTCCACTATCGGTTCTCCAGAACTGATCAGAACCTGCTGAATATCACTTCTGCTTTAAGTGCTTCTTAAGACTTGTAAAGCTCTTTATAAGTTAGTCCCCAGATGCATGTGAGAACCAATTGGGTGTAGCAGTTAAGGTGCCAGACTAAAATTGAAGACTCTGAATTCCAGTCCTGTCTTTGCCATGAAGCCAGCTGCATGACCTTGAGCCAGTCACTTCCTCTCACACCTAGGAAGGAGACAAGAACAAACTACTTCCAAAAACGTTGCCAAGAAAACAGCAGGAACTTCTCCAGGCAGTCATCAGGAGTCAGCACTGATTCAAATGGCCTAGACATTGTGTGATGACCCAGGGCATGGCACAAAGGCCACACAGTCAGATAATCAGTAAGAGTCCCTTTATTAGCTCCAACTTTGCCCCCAATGTCCTGGTTACCTTCTGGCTGAAGAAAAGCTCTCCCAGGAACAGCCTTTGGCTGCAGAGAATCAAGTCCAAAATGTGGTCCACAAAAACTGTAACTATAAGTCCAATCAAGGCAAAATGAGGTAATTAGTTTGACAGGGCACAAGCAAGAAGATGTGAAGGCACGGCAATACCTTGACATGGTTGGGAAGATGCCAGGAAAACAGATAAGCAAAGTCAACACAAGATAAACTCACGTTTGCTCCCAGCAGCTGCCGCACTCAGCATGCATTTCTTTTAAACTCTCATTCCCAGATGTAGCTAATGAAGGGAATCAAGGCCCTTTCCTCCCCCATAAGCCATGCAACCCACGTTGCTCTCTTCTCCATTCCTCCCTGCATGCCCTAGGATGAAGAGGGGGTGGGCCTGGGTCTTCCTCTGAACTCCCTCTCCCTTGTTCTACCTCTTCCCTGCTCTGCCCAGCTGGACTTTGTCCTTCCCCAGTTTCCTCCACAGCCAATGGAGCCACACTCCCATTCCCTATCTGCTGTTCATCTTCCTCCTCAGATTCAGACTCCGACAGGGGCATGACACCTTGGTATTTGAACATAGATCTTTTTAACATTTTTATTTTATTGTGTTTTACTCATCTAGATGAAATGTTAATATATATTGCTAATTCATGTATGATATTCCATATGCTAAATAACTAACTCACTCAAAGGAGGCACATGTGTGTGTGTGTGTGTGTGTGTGTGTGTACACACCCAAACATAGGTCTGCCTACTCCAACCAGTACCAGCCCAACCTGCTAAAAATACTAGGAAAACAATGATGCCAATGGCACATTTTCAAAAGGTTCAGAGGGTTAAAGCAAAAAGATGCTGTTTTTAATGTGGCAGTACCAATGTGGAATAGCCTCCTAGTGGAGTTCAGAGTACCTCCCTTCTTGCCGTCTTCTTACAACTCATTGGAGATGGAATTGTTTTGGACGGATTTCCCTCGAGTTGATATGTGATGCCATTTTTCCTTTAGTTTTTTCATTTTATTGTATTGTTATTGTCGTTTCTTGGCTAGAGAATGTTTTTACCCTTGCTGCCTATGAGTGTTTGTCTTCAAGACTTCTAAAGGTAATGTTGATTTATACCATTCATTGTTGGAAGTTACAGTGGCACTCAAAAAAGTGACTTATGACTGTTTATCAAACTTATGACCATTGAAGAATCCTCATGGTCACGTGATCAAAATTCAGCCACTTGGCAACTGATTCATATTTATAACATATTTATAGCAGTGTCCCAGGGTCATGTGATCATCCTTTGCTACCTTCTGACAGACAAAGTCAATGGGGAAGCCAGATTCACTTTACAACTGTGTTACAAACTTAGAAACTGCGGCAACAGATATGATTAGAGGACTGGAGACTAAAACATACAATGAACAGTTGCAGGAACTGAGCTTGGCTAGTCTAGTTAAGAGAAGGACCAGGGGAGACATGATAGCAGTCTTCCAATATTTGAGGGGCTGCCACAGGGAGGAAGGGGTCAAGCTATTTTCTAAAGCACCTGTAGGTCAGACAAGGAATAATGGATGGAAACTGAACAAGGAAAGATTTAACCTGGAAATAAGGAGAAACTTTCTGACAGTGAGAACAATCAACCAATGGAACAGCTTGCCCTTGGAAGTTGTGGGAGCGCCATCACTTGAGACTTTCAAGAAGAGATTGGACTGCCATCTGTCAGAAATGGGGTAGGGTCTCCCGCTTGGGTGAGGGTTGGATTAGATGACCTATAAGGTCTCTTCCAATTCTGATTATCTGTTATCTGTTTTTAACACAGGTCGTATAATTAACAAGTGTCTCGCTTAGCAACAGAAATGTTAGCCTCAATGGTGATCGTAAATCAAGGACTACCTATACTCTGCTGTTTTCTCTGAGCCCAAATGGATCTTAGAGCTAAGGTGTCAGAATAATGTCAAGGAGAAGAATAGGAAGCACAACTGCATGTGAACGCAAAGCCAGAATATCTAATCTGTGTGCAAAAGGGCCGTATCCCATAGATTCATGTAGGACTACTTTGTTTTCATATCAAATCAAACTCCAAGCAATAATTCCTATGCTTAAAGTCCTAGATGGATTTGTATCTAATACTTGAATTCTCACTTATCCTATCATTATAGAATGGAATGCTCATATGGGGAGGATTTTTTTAGTGAACACAAAAAGGGAAAGGTCCTTCTTTATGGTGCTGCATCAATTTTAGACTATCATTCTGAAGGAGATATAATATGTGTTAAAACCTTGTTTTCTTTTTCAGTGTTTTAAGAAACAAATTCTTAATTTATTGATTGGTTAATTTATTTATCTGATTTTTTTTAATGTCCTGGATTCTTAATCTTATTATTATTCTGTGCCATTTAGTTTTCATAAAATCCTGGGCAATGCCTTGGATGCCCATGTTTCTACATAACAACAGAGCAGTTGGCATATTTCAGAAATGAATTCCAAAAAACATTCACAAAGAATGTGTCTTACTAAACACACAATGGGACTTCTTCTCTTGAGCGAACATATTTAGGATTACGTTGTGCACTGGTCTAATTTAGTAGACTAATCAGCCAAGACAGAGCCATTTTCGTATAATGGTTAAAGGTTGAGCTAGGAGCAGGAACAGTTGAGCTGTAACTTTGCATTAGACATGAGCCATGTTTTTTTCCCATTTAGCCCTAAGAAAAAGACTGTGATAAACCATTTCTGAAGTTGGACCTGCCTGTATAGTCACCAGGAGATAGATAGATAGATAGATAGATAGATAGATAGATAGATAGATAGATAGATAGATAGATAGATAGATAGATAGATAGATAGATAGGCAGGCAGGCAGGCAGGCAGGCAGGCAGGCAGGCAGGCAGGCAGGCAGGCAGGCAGGCAGGCAGGCAGATCAAGAAAAACCTCAATTGGCTAAGTTGAGCAAGGAGGCAATATTAAAGAACCAGATAATTTTTAATAATGCAGGTTACAGTTAACTTTCCAAAGATCAATCTGTCTGTCTTTCCAACTGACTATCTCTTTATCTGTCTCTGTCACTGGACTTTTTAAAACCAAAGTGAAGTATTGATTTCACAAATCTCGTGATCCTGCTGACTGTCATGATAGATAACAGACCTGAGCCCCTAATAATTAAGGAAAAATTGTCTCAATAATCTGCCCTCTCCCATCTCATGAATAAATTCCAGTGGATCTAAGAGTGATCACTTTGCTTGGTGTGACAGGGAAAAACCCAGGGGAGCCAAGAAACGACTCTGCCAAGTTCCATTATACAGAGCGAGGCATACATTTCCTAGAGAATCCAGACCATCACTTTGCTTCTCCACTCCTCTCTTCTTCTAAATTAATGCCTAAGCAGCCTCACTTGTGTCACTGGAGTAATGTCAGGCTAAATTTGCCTCAAGTAATACTGAACAGTGTTTGAATGTCTGGGCCAAGTCATGCATCAGTCTGCAAAACGGAGGAATTGTCACATGTCCATGCACTTTGCATTTGATGGGTTTTGTCTTCTTCCTTCTCTGCAGTCTCATGCTCTCTTTGATCCAGCTCATAGCCCACATACTATCAGACACAGAACTATTTCCAACAGCACTGCAAACCTGGGGGGCTTGTATCAATATTTCAGATGATATTCGCCTGGTCTTTTCTTCTATTTCTCACATGATCAGCAAACTCTTCCCACTAAAAGAGCTCCAGATATTCAGCTTTTGGTTAATGATGTCTCTGTTTCAGAATCCAAGCCTGAAACTCATCGCTGAGGTGACTTGAAAGATAGGGGTATTCTCTAGAGTTGGCTGAAGGGGAATTCCTGGGTAACCCTGGCTCCTACAGACTTGAATCCTTAGTCAGAAGCAAAGCTGTACAGGGAGTCCTTAGAAGTGGGACCAGAATTTCCATTGCTAAACAAGGCAGATTTTTTTAAGTGAGTCCGCAAGATTTTACGACCTTTTTTTTTGCCATGGTTGTTAAGTGAATCATGCTGTTGTTAAGCAAATCTGGCTTACCCCTTTGACTTTGTTTGTTGTTGGATGTCAACTGGGAAGGTCGCAAATGGTAATCACATGATCCTGGGATGTTACAACAATCATAAATATATTTCAGTGCCCTAGTACCTGATTTTTGATCATGTGATCCTGGGGATTTGAACTGAGAGTTAGGGCTATTCTGTGATGGTCATAAGTGCAAGGACTGATTGCAAGTCACTTTTTTCAGTGCCACTGAAATAAATAGCAATAGAAATAACACTTAGACTTATATGCTGCTTTATAGTGCTTTACAGCCCTCTCTAAGCAGTTTACAGAGTCAGCATATTGCCTCCAAGTATCTGGGTCCTCATTTTACCCACCTCGGAAGGATGGAAGGCTGAGTCAACCTTGGTTATAAGCTGAGGTTTACCTGTATTCTCTATTCTTTAAATCTCATCTAGCTTCCTGAGAAGGGACCAGGTATCCATTTTCCTTCAACAGAGAGGAAAATGGATGAGAATCAGATACTCTGCAACACTTTAAACATTTATTTTTACATAGTTTTTTTCAAGACGGACCAGCTTCCTGAACAACAGCAGGGTGAGTGAGCCTTTGCTCAAAGTATTTAATTGTTTTTATACCCGTTGTACAATTCTTGGTTGCCTTTCAAGGCATCACACTCAGTCTGGACATCCTCAGGCCAGCACCTGGAGGTACAAATGAACATTGTAAAGCTAGACACACACAAAACACTGTAATTGAATACAGGTATACCTCTGACCTTACTCAGTTGAGGATACGTCTCATGTGATTACATGGTGGTAGGAAACAGGAATATATCCATTTATAAATGTGTTCTCAATTTGCAGCTCTGGAACATCATTCTGATTTCACAGTCCATGGTTCAATGAAGTTTCTTGAAATATTTCCTTTGAGCAAATAACTCATTAAGATGAGGAAATCTAATTTACGAAATACATTGTCTGGGCAAAAAAAAAAAGCAGTCGATGTAGGTTTCTTTCCTAGGAATGGTATGAAGCATGTAAATCTTTAATGGTCTATAATTTTTCTCAATATTAGATTATACTGTTGATGGGTTTGTAGAAAGAATCCCACCAACCTCAATAATAGAAATGCTTGCTAATATTGCTACCTATCTCCTCTTTGAGGATGTTAGAAAAAATGTGACAGAAACCTTCCTGATCCAGCTCCTCTTGAGCTTTAGCCTTTCTGACACCATTCCTGCAGTTTATAGAGGTCACCATATTGATTCAGTTATGGCTTCTCCTATTTCTTATTTATGTCTTTTTTTTCCTCTTCACCCTTTTAGAGAGTTCTTTGCATAGCCAGACTAACCTCTAGATTCCTTTATTTTCTTTGTAGGAATGTTGATTGTCTTCAGGGTCTTACTTTGTAGAATGTCCCTACCTCTCTGGACATTTCAAGCTAATCTACCATCCCTCAAAATTCAGCAAATTTATATTTTCTGAAGCCTGGCATCTGCAGGTCTGACACTTCTCAGTTCCATGATCAACATCTCTCAATCAATTGCCTTTCTCTAAGCAATTTCTCCTTGTTGGCAAGAATTATGACCAGGATTGTGGATTCTTTCATTCACCTTTGCGTAAATAAATCACTACATTTCCCCAGTGTCACTATTGCTTGCAACTTTGAATGGCCGTCATCTGAAAAACCTTGTTCTTTTTTCTGCCTACCCAGTCTGTGATAATTTCCGATAATATCCCTTTTCTCTCCCTTTTTCTTCTCATTTCCAGGTTTTGATTCTTGAATTTCTGTGCATGTCTCTTTTTTTTTAGTGTACAATGGATCACACCTGCCCTTTCTGTTTCTGGTGAACAAGTTTAACCTTCCAGTGCTAAGTGCCAGTCCTGAGAGCCATTTTCAGCCACCTTCATTCAAATCTGCCACACTGCTCCCCCCCACACACACACACACACAAACACACACAGAGAGATGATTGATAGACAGACAGACAGAGAGACAGTCGATGATGGATGGATGGATGGAAGGAAGAGATGGAAGAGATAGATAGATAGAGATAGATAGATAGATAGATAGATAGATAGATAGATAGATAGATAGATAGATAGATAGATAGATAGATAGATAGATAGATAGATGATAGATAGACAGATAGATGATAGATCAGAATAAGATAATCTCAGTCAAGAAGTTCTATTTTTATACTCCAATACCATGATAACCTTTGAGCTATTGCAAAACTAGCAGCTCTCATATCTTCCAGCCCAAACACCAAGTGCTTGTCAAGTGCAGGAAATCAGGAGTCCAGGCAGTTCAAATGAATATATAGGCTTATTGCGTGCTAAAGCTCTCTATAAGAACCTGAACTACTAATGGTCAAAGCAAGTTGGTGGCTGGATAAGAGTCAACGGAATTCAAGATGAGCTAGACTTAGATTTCTTGTGGGCGCAATGGGACTCAAGACTGATGATGCATTTGACCTCTCCCTCAGGCTCAGCCTGGACATCTCCTACAATGCTCTTATTGTCACTTCTCTCAACCACTTCCAAATCAGGCCAACTAGGGTCACCATAAAAGGTATTTTACCAAGACCCCTCAATTCTGTAGTATTTGTATAGTATGTATAATTCTCTAGTAAATATCTATTAAAAATAGATTAAAATATATAGGCTGTGCAACTCAATAGGAATTGACTAATTACTATGGCTCCTTGAGGCTGAACAATAAATGAATTCATCATATAGTTCATTCTGTAATGCTGAATTAATGTTAGCAAGACAAAGAATAACTTCAAAGAGACCATAAATCAATTGATTATTTTTGTCAGCACACTACTTCACTCTTATTGTACTGCTTACTGCTTTATATAAAGATAAATGCTTCCTTCCTTTTTTGCAAGAAATGTAACACATTTGTCTTGTTGAAGTCAGCATTGCCTAACATCCAAATTTGTTTTCCAATTAAAATCACCAGAGCAAAAATGAGACAATAGAAGAATACAGTTTTTTGTCTGTTTTATAGCTATGATTATGTGGTACAAAGTATCATTTCAGGAACATACAAGCATACACACCCATACAGAAATTCCTAAGTTTCTATAGAAGATTCTCATAATCCTATCTGTGATTTCATAAAGTGTGTTCTCCATTTTAGATTCCTGGGATTCAGCCAGTCTATTAGGTAAGTTAGATATGTTTGTCATTCCTTTTATATGATTCTTACAAGTGAATCAAAGTGAGATATAAAAAAAGATAATGTTACTCCAACTTAATTAAAGATGATCAAAAAATAAAATTATTTCAATGAACAGAAAAGCAATACAATAAAATGTATAAAGTACAAGAGCTCAACAACTAGAGATATAAATGAAATGTACAAATGTGTTTACTTTGTGGGAAAAAAAGCCTAATGAAATATTATTCAAGATTTTCAAAGATTAAAAGTTAATGCATAAGTCAATATGAATGTTGATGGATTTTGAAAAAAGAACTCAATCACTGTCATTGGTGGTTATTTTATGGCCAGGAAGCAATAGATCTCACCACAGGTAATCCTCATCTTACAACCACAATTGGGACCAGAATTTCCAAGGCAGTTGTTAACTGAGACACACCCAATTTTACTACCTTTCTTCCCATGGTTGCTATGCTAATCTCTACATCTGTGAAAGAGGTTAGCTTTGCCAACTCTATCACTTTTTCCATCCATTCTTCCATTGTGGGAATTAACATGTCTTTCCATTTTTGTATATAATAACAAACTTCCAAATTTTCTTTCAAGTTCTTTATCCAATAGTCCTAAAAGAAAAAGGTTTGTTTTCAATTTTATATTTGTTTTTAAAAAAATCTTGTGAATTAAAAAAAAATCCAGTGCCAATTTTTCTTTGTTTTATCACAAGTCCATGAAAGAGTGCCGTAGTGGCCTAGTGATGAAGACGCTCGCCTCCCACTCAGAAGGTTGAGAGTTCAATCCTAGGTAGTGACAGATGTTTCTCTCCTAGGGTGCAAAGAGAAAATATCTGCTGCGAACTCCACATACGTGTCAGGAAGGGCATCCAGCCAGTAAATGCTCAGCTCCAATCAGCCACACCAATTCTACCCCAAATTGAGGGTTTCTAGGATCATAAAAAGGGAGGATTTTTAATCACAAGTCCACCAAAGATGATAGAAGATACCTTCTTTACAATTACACATTTACAACACACATTTGAAACACCTTTATACCAGAGGTGGTATTCAGCAGGTTCTGACCAGTTCTGGAGAACTGGTAGCAGAAATTTTGAGTAGTTTGGAGAACCGGTGGTAATATTCCCCCAGGAGTGGGGTGGGAATGGAGATTTTACAGTATCCTTCCCCTGCCATGCCCACCAAGCCATGCCCACCAAGTCATGCTATGCCCACCAAGCTACGCCCACAGAACTGGTAGTAAAAAAAAATTGAATCCCACCACTGCTTTATACATATGACAATATCTCAGACATTAAGTACCAATGATACATCACATGTCTGCTTCTAATTGGACTGGAAGTGCCCACATGGATTGCAATAGAAGCTGCTATGCCTTTCATTGTTTTCTCTTTATATGTCTACCCTTCCCCTCTCCTTTTCATCCATAAAACTCCAAAAATTACCCATAAATTGTTCATAAAAGGGCATAGAGAATTTCCTCCCATCATCTACCTACATTTCCTTATTTTCACATTAAACAGTTCACTGTTGAGATCCAATTTCCCAATGACTCTATAAGTTGGTGGACTGCTCCATTAGATAAAGACCATCATTATTATTGACTTCCACCAATATTCATAGACATAGAGGGAAAGGATAGATTGAATGATGTCTTTGCACATGACATAAAGTATAGCATTTATCATTTATATTTAGCATAGACAAAGTGGCCCTGAGATTGTGACGCATCACGGGTAACCAAATGACATCTTCACTATGGGGTATGCGTATACGTAGAAGAAAGAGAATGAGACGGGAATTCAGAATGAATTCCATTATAGTTTTGCATATTGATGAAATGCCCTCCCGCAGAAGAAATCCAAATCAAATATTAAAGGCCATGCAATTCAGAGAAAGGGTGAAAGGAAGATTCATTTTGGAAATCAAAAGTTATCCCTGAGCTGGAGCTTCCGGTTTTGCGCGGCTTTGGTAGCAGCAGGAATTCGTGCCTCTGCGATCCCTGCCGCGTTCGCCGCCAAGGTGCCCCCGATCTAAATAGGTCTGGGGGCTAAGGCTGCCTTGTAGAGGCAGCCGAAGAGAGAGGGGATCCGGACAGAGGTTTGGGGGTAACGCAGACCCCCTTTCCAGCCGGGATAACCCCTTTTTCCTGAGGTGGTGGAGCGGCGGTCAGTAATGGCCGCCTCAAAGAAGCCTGCAGCTGGGTAAGATTTGTGCTGGAGGAAGAGGGAAGAGCTGTGGAAGTTGCTTCTGACTGGGATAAAGTTAAGAGAGAGAGTTCCTGTAACCTCGAAGGCTGCTAATGATACTTTGTTTCTAGAAAGAGATACAAGCGGCGAACATTTCAAAAGAGAAAGTTTTTTTTTTTTTTGCCTTTCACTCTCCTCCCTAACATGACAGCTGTGGAACCATAAGAGAAATCCGGGAATCTGTTCTGGAGGTAAATGAATATTGAAGGAGCAAGGATTTCTGAATATTCAAAGGGGGGGGGGAAAAAAAGAAGAAGAATTTTTTTTTAGCTGTGAGTGGGAAGGGAGAGGGGAAAAAAAATTGGAGCAACCTGAAAATAAGGAGAAGACTGCCTAAAACTTTAAAGAGCTAATTTTAAACAGTTATTAAACAGCAATAAGATTTCCTAAAGATATATTTTGAAGAGAACTTTGTGATCAAACTTTATCCCAAAAAGAGAAAGTATTAAAAAGAATCAGCTGATTGGACTGTTTGATGACTTTGGATTTTATGAGAATTATCTCAGACTAAAAGCACTCGGGTGGTTGTTTTGAAAAAAAAAATTCTCTGTACAATGGCATCAGTTGTGGATGAACTAGAACTTATACACCAAAAATATGAAAGAGAAAAGCAAGAAGGGAAAGATGTCTTTGGCACTCTTTTTCAGTTTATAGAAATGGCGGTCTGTGCTTATGTAAAATCGTATGAGCAGGATAAAGAAGAAGCCATTTTTGAAGAACAAGTGACTTTGGTTGGGGAAGAAAAGAAGGAGGAGAAAAAGGAGAAGAAGACTTTAAGACCTGGGAAAACAATCCAAAAAGAGAAGAATAAGGTGAAAAGAGGATATCGTGTTAGGAAACAACAGAAAGGGGGAAAACAGGATAAAAGGGAGGTGGAGAGACAAGGGGGTAAAGAGGATAAGGAGAAGAAGAAGCAAGGGAGAAAGGAAGGGATGAGAAGCTTTAATGGTGGGGAGCAAAATGCAAAAAAGTTTTTTAGAGATAATGGATAGATTTTATTGGAAAAGGGATTCTAGAAGGGTACATAAGATTGCATTTTTATATTTGTATTTAGAAATAATTATAGAAGACTGGAAATAATATGCAATTTAAAATGTGATAAAATATTTAGTATAATTCAGTGAAATTTTTGTTAAGAGAGGGGAGTACTTTAATGAAATAATGATTTAAGATCGGTGATGTGGGGGGGCGGAATAATTTTGGAAAGTATAAGAAGTGTTCCCATAAAGGTATGATAATTAATTGAAATGGGTAAAATGTCTAAAGATATAAATGATTGTTAATACCAATGATTAGGCTATGTTATATTAGTGAAATTATTCGTGAAATGAGAGGTTTGAAGAAGGAGAGGGGAACATGTAATGTAATAATGATTTATAATATGTGATGTGGGGGGTGGAATTAATATGGCAAATAGGTGCTCCCATAGAAATATGTGACTTAATTGATAAGAAATGTGCTAGATGTTTAAGATATGAATAAATATTAATATTAATGAATAGATTTGTATTGGTTTTGATGATATTGTATAATGTTAGAATGTACCAGACAGAATCCCAACGTAAGTTATGTACTTTAAATCAAGTATTATAAATATAGGGGAAAGAGACATAGGCGTCATACTCCAATCAGTGTACAGGAGAAGGTTTTTCTTGTTTTTCTTTTAAGAAGAAAGATAAACGGATAGTTGGAAATAGAACAGACAAAGAATAATAAATATTATGATTTGAATTGAGAGGAGATAAATAAAATAAAATTGAGAAAATTTAAAAGAAAGGAGAAGCTATATAGAAAAATGGAAATGTAATAAGATATGGAATGGTATGTAAAATGAATATGAATTTGAATGTGTGTCTGTACCAAGAGTTTTGACCCGGGATTAAGCAACTTTCAGAAAAGAGATCTTTTATGTTTTTATGTCTTGTATTTTTGTATGTTTTGTATGTTTTTAAAAATTAATAAAAATTTGTTCAAAAAAAAAAGTTATCCCTGAGCTGAAGAATAATTTTTTAGGCATAGTATGAAATTATGATGTACATTTTTCTTCTGAAGATATAAGTTCATTAAGAATTTCACAAGGATGTGGAATCCTATCTTCCCTTGAAACAATTTTCCTGTTTCTCAGTCAAAAGCAATCAATCTCTTAAGTCAACCCCATCCATACTCAAATACAGAATCATACCCTTAACCTTTTGCCTGAGGTTTCCAGTTACCACTAGAATGTCCTTCCTTGCATAGGAAATTGTGTTATAAAAAATCAGTTCACTGCTCCATCTAGCTTAAGAGTTGTATTCATTCTAGTTTTCATGCAAAAGACTTCCACATTCCCTGCTGTATTATGAGACCGTTTATATAGGATGTGCATCTAAAAACCTACTGGGAATAGTTGCATTAGAGCAGCTTTGGATTTGATTGACAGCATGCAGGTTGGAGCTCCTCAAAGCAGTCACTCTTTTTTTTAAATCTAGAATCAACATGACTGCCGAAGCAGACAGCCACACTTCACAGGAAATGACACAGCTGCTTTAAAGGGCATCATTTTGCTATCATTTTGCTCTCCTGCTCTTCAAAGCACTTATTCATGTTCAGTTCTGAAGGGTATCCCAACCCCAATTTTAAGAGAAGCTCCAGAAACTAATTCCTATCAAATTTTTAAAATTACTTTTCTTGAGAAAATCAACAGGGTCCACCTGTCATTCCTTTTTAATTTTAATTTCTCACATATTTAGAATAGAGAGCATAAGGAACAACCATTCAGAAGAAATAAAATGTTCAAATAATTAAATATGAAGAATATAATACCCGCCTGAACAACACATTCTCTTTGTTGATTTTTTTTAACCTTATAGTTCATTTTTTCACATTCTGTTGATATGATTGATCTGCATATAAATTGTGTTTTGGTTCATTTGTCTTTGAATATTAACATCATTGTTCATGATGACCAAAGTCTTCAGAAGTATTCCTGAAAGCTTTTTTTTAAAAAAATGATACAAATTCTCTCTGGTAGTTGGATCCTCATTAATTTCTCCCTGAAATAAATCTTAGGCATAAAATGAGTTCATGCCACATTGCCACAGTAACGCGATCCATTTTTCCTCTAATAATTAAAATGCTGTTTTGCTGGCATGACACACTCAATTATTTTCCAATGTGTATGAATACTCAATTTGCAATGCTATTTGTTTTAAAGTTTCCTCAGGTGGTATCATGGCTCAAAATGTTATTGGGCTGTGTTTTTTTCCCCTCATCACCACTAACAAATTTGCACCTAGTGCTCTGAGGTTGAAAGGAATTTACCACTAAAACTATTATACAGGTGTATTCAATTAAGACAAGATATTCCTAGTAATGTCAGGCCTAAAGAACCAAGAGCGACATAAAGGCTTATTTCTGGACAGTTTATTTTTACTGTTGTTGTTTACCTATAAACAAAATCTTTCAAGAAATAAAACAATCTGAATAACTATCAGATATACTCTGTGAATCGCTAGGAAAGATCTACCTTTAGCCTCTTTCTGCTCATCAGACCTTCCAAACTCCACTGTTTCTTTGCTCTTTGGGAAACAGTTCCTCCCTCCTGGGACTCAAGACTTGGTTCCACCACAAGAAATAGTCATAAGGAGACCATGACATAAGCAGCAGAAGAATGTAGCATAAGATTCTACGTTCAAGAAAGCTCATTTGTGGTCTTGAAGGCACAATGGTCCAGATACATCATTTGAAACGGTGTCCTATCTGCTATAAAGTCTCTCTTGTGCAGGCATGCCTGTCCTTTTATATAGAGTCCCTGTATTTACAATTTATCACTTGTTGCAGCAGGATATACAGAACTGCTAATTTACATACAGATATGTTGGAACTTTGGCCTCATTAAACCAGTTAATGTAATATACCCTTAATCTGAAGGAGATTTATAGCCCATTTCTAAGCGAGATGCCAAAGAAACCCAGTGTGGAATTCACTACAGTAGAATTCATATGTTTTGCCAAAAAGAAGGACTCTAAGGCAAAATAGACAGTCATGAATAGATGTAGTGCATATAGCTGAGAAAATGCATCCCCAAAACACACACATTGGGAAAACTGCATGCAAAAAAAAATAAACCCCTCTCTTTCCTTCTCCCCACCCCCACCCCCGTTATAGTATCATAGAATTTGGAATTTGAGGTCTAGTCAAATTTAACTAACAATAGCTTCCATATACTGTATACTGCACATTACACATCAGCATAAACATAGACATTGAACTATGATTTCTAAAAAAAATTATGAGACCAATAATAGGTTAATGGACTTAAACAGATACCAGCAATAATCTTCAATGTACCATGTAAAGTATAATCATCAAGATCAGGGATGCCAAACTTGCATCATCACAGCAGCATTACGTGACATATCGTGACTTTTTTTCCCCTTTGCTAAACCGGGCTTGGGCATGGCCAGTGTGTGATGCATCCGGCCCACAGGCCGTGAGTTTGACAGCCCTGATCTAGGTTATGGTCAGGAGCTGGGAAAACACACCGAAGGGAGGAGAAGAATGTGTCAGTAGCTGAACTTTTCCCCCACAATGTTTTTATTTCTATTTACCACACAGTCCTCCACTTACGATTACAACTGAGCCCAAAATAAATGAACCATTTGTTAAGTGAATTTTACTCCATTTTAGGACCTTTCTTGCCACAGTTGTTAAGCAAATCATTGCAGTTGTTAAGTTAGCAACATGGCTGTTAAGTGAATCTGGCTTCCCCACTGGCCTTGCTTGTCAGAAGGTCACAAAACTTCAGAGCTGAAGAAGTTTCTTGGTTGAGAAGCAAAACTTCTTCAAAGGAAAAAAAAACAGAAAATCCAGTTGCCTCTTGAAAAAAGCACCTTTGGGGCTAGAGACAAAAACAAGGCGTGTCGGGCTCCGAGTTCATCCAGAGCCCGTCAGCTCCAAATATGCCTCGCAACAAGTCAGCTGGCCATGTCACCTTATCTCTGCTGCTGCCGGATCTATATTTTTGTTTGTGTGCTGCCCGATGGCTTTGGAATGACTCAGCAGAGCTGAGGATGGATTCTGCAACAACTGCGGGGCTGCAGGATGGATTCTGCAACAACTGCAGGGCTGCTGGAACTGGCTCTTTATTGATGTGGTGCATATTGTTAGAGGGGTTGGGGCACATATAGGTGGTAATTAGGACTTAGGTTAAAACATGGTGACAGTAGCACCAGGTGGGGATCAGTTAGTGAGGGTCGGAATAGGGTAGGGATGTAGACATGTTATAGAGTGAATAGCATGTAGGGATAATGGGTTAGGCATGGCCAGAAGTAGAACTGCGTATAGGCCTGGGTGTGGCGGGGTGTGTCTCATGATAATGGTGATAAAAGGAAAAGGAACAAACTCAAACCCAACTCTAACCTTGCCTGGCTTTTAGCCATTCTTGCCTGATTAGAGTATTTGTTGCTTGATGCTATATTGAATTGTCCTAAAGAGGAGCTGGAGTTTGGATTCATTTAAAGACAAATCTTCAATACTCAAGGACTGGCTGAGAAGGCATTTACAATGCCCTACAGCGATCAAAGAACTGTAGCTTGAATCAAGCAAAACCATTCTTCCTGACTGCCCCCAATTCAGATCATTAATTAAAGCATGTTCAAAGTCTATGTTTGCTCAGATAAAAGGTATTAATGATCCACTTATTTAACAACTTTGCTTTCATTTGTATCCTAATGCCAAAACTCGTGCAATGTGGATCTGAATGCTTTTCAAAGAATGAAACGATGAAATACTACATTATTCATCTTCTTCAAAACAATCTGTTTGTTTATTCATGTCAGAAGCATCCTAATTACAATGAGGCATGCTATATGACATATAATTTAAAATATAAAATACAAGATGAAATATCGACAAATTAAACAAGCTTGTCAGGAGAGGATTCTATCACCTGCACTTATTCCACCCAAACTCTCATTCAGCGAAAAAAGCCAAGTCATTTTAGCCCTCCTGGGATTTCCAGGTCTGGTCCACCTAATGGACTTGACAAATGTGACCCTATGATTTCAGATTGTCAGACCTCATACTAAGCCATAGTTTTAACCATGGTTTGTTGAACAAGCCAGGATACATCATCATGCATACACTACCCTTCCGGAATCTGGGTGCATACTTCAACTCCCCTCGTTCTCAGCCAGTAAAATCGTTGCTGAAAAATCTGGGAGTTAAAATCCACACTTCTGGAGGTTTCCCAGGTTATGAAAAGCTGCTTTAAGCTATCCTTCTCTTTCCTAAACATTATGATTTAATAAAATATATGGACCGAGACTACAATATTTCAGAGTACTGTCATGACCTGGTATCAATTAATCAGTGCTGTTGTAGTTGAAAGAAATCTGATGCCATGAGTTGCTGGTGTGTGGGAATATGTGTGTGCCTTTAATGGGAATGGGAAAGTGGCAACAGATACTGCTGTTTGCAAAGTCCTGTTCTAGCCAAACTGCAACAGATAACGAGACCATGAATAATGAGACAGTGAAAAAAATATCATGAATGTGTAAAAATCCACCTGCCGTTTTGCTTATGGTTACACATTGCAAACAAATTTAAAACTATAAGATATGTGGAACATTTTATGCGGATAATGAAGTGTGTTTATGTTGTCCAACTTTACATACTGAAAATCAAAGATAACGAGACAGTGGATAGCATGGGCTACCCGTCTAACCTTTTCCTTTCCAGCAAAAACATGGAGATCAGATTCTCAAGCCACACAGAGAGAGAGGATGGTGGGGGATAGGGAGACACAGACATATAGACAGACAAAGAGTGCAGAGCAGAGCAACCAGGATGATTAGGGGACTGGAGGCTAAAACGTATGAAGAACGGTTGCAGGAACTGGGCATGGCTAGTCTAGTGAAGAGAAGGACCAGGGGAGACATAATAGCGGTATTCCAATATTTGAGGGGCTGCCACAGAGAGGAGGGGGTCAAGCTGTTTTCCAAAGCACCCGAAAGCCAGATAAGGAATAATGGATGGAAACTGATCAAGGAGAGATTCAACCTAGAAATAAGGAGAAATTTCCTGACAGTGAGCACAATAAACAAATGGAACATTTGCCTTCAGAAGTTGTGGGAGCTTCATCACTGGAAGCTTTCAAGAAGAGACTGGACAGCCATCTGTCAGAAATAGTGTAGGGTCTCCTGCTTGGGAAGGCGGTTGGACTAGATGACCTACAAGGTCCCTTCCAACTGTTATTAAAGAGAAAGAATTTGTTTTCCACCTGTTTCATAATATACATATATTGCCTATAAATAGTCTGTGTGTGTGTGTGTGCGCGTGTGTGTTGCCTATGAATCCATGTAGAACAGTATGAATATGCATTGTTCAGCTGTCTCAAACACTGCATAAACCTTTGAATAGTATTCGTATTATAAAATTCTGATCTTTCCCCTTGGATTCCCACCCCACCCCCCATTTCAGAGAAAAATCAATTATCTTTTCATTGAAAATGCCAGGGCTGAAAGGGAAAGAAAAGAGAAAAAGAAAAAAGAAATGGAAGAAAGTTGCGTAATTAATCCCGAAATTACCTGGTGATAACTGAAAGCTTTTTGCTGAAACTGAGAGGGTTTGGTCAATGTGAAAAAATAAATATCAAATCAGCCTGCACTGAACCTCTGCTGAATTTCAACTGACAACTTTTGGTTCAAGGATAATAACTGTGAACAGCAGGACAGGCTTTCCATATAGAAAGCAACAATCTTCTGTAGCTCCCCAGAAGATCCTGCATTTATTGCTGAAGGTCAGATTAAATTATGTCAGAACAAATCATGTCTCCAGTCACTGAACTGAGAAGCTATTTTGTGGGGACTGGGATTTTCCCCCCTTTCTCTTCAAGGTTTTTTTTTTTTTTTTTTGGTTCTGAGAACTACTCAGAATGAACCAGACCCACATTTTTCAGAAATAGAAAATGGAAGTGCAGTATTTCTGTGCCAGTCTGGGAAGCCAAGCTCAAAGCAATTTTGACATTAAAAGCCAGGTTCATTTTTTTTTCATTATAATTTGTTCCTACAATCTGGAATTCTCCAAATGTTTTGGAAGCCATCGCAAATATATAGCTGTCTCTCCCATTCATTATACAGTAGTTCCCCTGCTTTTATAGTGTTTTTATATCTATATCTGTCTGTCTGTCTGTCTGTCTGCCTGCCTGCCTGCCTGCCTGCCTGCCTGCCTATCTATATGGCTGACAATCCCTCTGCATTGCATTTATATATTTTATTCATTTGTGCATTCATTCTCTCCATTTTTATACCACTTTAACCTTAGAATAATTCACAGCGTCAATGAAAACAGCAAAATAAAACAAGGAATGTCAAATAAAATTAACAATTTAAAACCTTCAGAGTTGTAAAATGGGTTTACCTGGTTAAGCTTCTGAGGGAAAAATGCCTTCATGGAGTCATTAAGTCACCCCTAAAAAGCCCTTTTATCTAATCACCATTATTTTCTTTTTCAGCAGGTAAGAACAGTATGGACAGGTGAATATGGGATGAATAGTGCCAAACTATGTGGAAATACACCACTCTAGGGGATGGAGGTTGCTTTGGCCCACATTTTGCAAGCCAAGGGAATGTCAGATAAGGACATTGCAGTAACCAGTTGATATAAGACAGAAATTGAACAGAGATTCAGACTAACAGAGGCTGAAATTGCAAGGAGATTAGGATAAAAAGATGAAGTATAACACCAATGCATAAACATATAGATTTTATATACAGTATATTAATCTTTAACTTTTAATGTATATGGAAAGGTGATATTATGGAAATACAGACATCCAATCCAATAGAAGCTTTGATGGCATTGACATGATATTACATGCCTTATGTGTTGTTTGCACAAGGACATCAAGAGGCACATAACACTTCTTGTTTCCCCTAATCTCCTGCAGATGCTGATGTGTGAAGGCTGGGCATAGCTGAAACTGGCTACATACCATGGCACCGAAGAAAGAAAGCCAACAGGAAATGAACTAATGTGGGAAGAGTCTGGAGGTAAAGGCATTATAAGTATCCAATCCAGGGCCTAGAAAATATACTAATCGGAACCAATCCAGAAATAATAGCAATAGCACTTAGACTTACATACCGCTTCACAGTGCTTTACGGCCCTCTCTAAGCAGTTTACAAAGTCATCATATTGCCCCCAACAATCTGGGTCCTCATAAACAAAAGAAATAATGTCAGGGTCAGCCCAGAAGCCAAGGATGCCCTGCTGTGAGCATCTTTATGTACACTTTAGTGCACAACCAAGATCAATAAGAGATTAATAAGAATAATAAGAACAGTGGGAAAGCCAGTTTGGTTTAATGGTTAAGGCAGTCTAGAAACCTGGAGATTATGAGTTCTAGTCCTACGTTAAGCATGAAAGTCAGCTGGTTGACCCACCAGCTCTCTTTCAGCCCAATTCACCTCACAGGTTAGTTGTTGTGAGGAAAGTAGCAGGAGGAAGGAAAGTTAGATGTGTTCACCATCTTGAATTACCATATTTTTTGCACTATAAGACACACTTTTTTCCACTCAAAAAGTGGGTGGAAAGGTCTGTGCGTCTCATAGAGCGAATGTTGCTGAGGCCCCAAACACCCACCGGCCCCCACCCTTTGGCCATATTTAGCCTCTGCGCAGCCCATTTTTGGCCTCCACATGCCCTGTTTCAGCCTCCACATGCCCCATTTTTGGCCTTCATGCCTCCCGTTTTGGGCCCATTCCAGGCAGTGGGAATCACTGCTGCCACCTATCAACAACGATCACTGCCGCTGAATGACGGCAACAATGAAAGGCAGCAGTGATCCCCACAGCCTGGAACAGCTGATCAGCGGTATTCCAGGAGGCTGACCCAACTGCCAATCAGCTGCTCGTGCTAAATTAGGCTGATTGCTGAAGCTGACTAGGCTGTTTGCTACAAGAAGGCAAATTGCTGGGAGGCAGAGGTAGATTTTTTTTTCTTGTTTTCCTCCCTAAAAGCTAGGTGCATCTTATGGTCTGGAGTCTCTTATAGTGAAAAAAAATACAGTATTTATACAAATAATAATAATAAAGTTGGGATAAAAATAAATACAAACAGAACCACTACCATGTAAAGCTCTTGTGCCTTTAAGGGAAATGAGCTCCTCTGCTGGTGATTTGAACCAGTACTGGGATTCAAATTTTTTTTTTACTACTGGTTCTGTGGGCATGGCTTGGTGGGCATGGCAGGGGAAGGATACTGTAAAATCTCCAGTCAGAGGTGGTATTTGCCAGTTCTCTGAACTACTCAAAATTTCCGCTACCGGTTCTCCAGAACTGGTCAGAACTTGCTGAATACCCACCTCTGATTTGGACCTAAGATCAAGTAAAGGGCAATCACTGAAAAAAAAATAAGTTAGGCTCTAAGGTCCCGTTTCTCTCCCTCCATGGTTTTATAATCTTACGTGATGCTATTATAGAACAATTGTTTAATTGTTCTTCAGTCTTCCATCTATCTTCACACTATCCCCTATATATGAGATTTTTTTAAAATGCTGAAGATAATGAAGATTTTTATATTGTTTTGCTTGTTTTATCTGCTTCTTCGGACAATGCTACTAGGAAAGGAAAAAATGTCATGCCATTCACATCTAGATCCTATCTAGAATATGGGGATTCACATCTAGAATATGGGGATTCAGATAATTGTAAATCAGGCCAATTCAGGAGTAACCCTTTCAAAACTTCTATCCCCTCTAAGTTACTCCATAATTATTGCTGGGTATTTAGAGTTATCAGACTACTAGATGGAAGACTTTGGGGCCAAAAGGGGATACAGGTCCCATTGATTAAGGATTGTCATCTGATGGGACCACGAAAAAGGATCTTCTATGTAACCGGCCCTTTTTTATGCAATGCCATTCCCCGCGAGTGTTGTGGTTAGCCGGCAGCAGGTGCAGACGCCTGAGGAGAGCAAGGACTCAGATGAGGGGCCAGGACCATTAGGGAGTGGACTGCTGCCTTCAGAGATTGTGGGGACTGGCAGCAATGATGAGGAGGTTCCCGAGGAGCCTGTACCAAGTGCTTGTGCACGCAGGATTGCTCGGAGGAAAGAGCAGTTACAACAACACGGGTGACTCAGGAGTAAAGCTGCAAGGTAATGGCCCCTCCTTCAAGAAGATAAAAGCCAGCTGTGAATGAACATACTTTGCAGAAGGCAAAGACATTTTGAAACTACAGCCTCGTGGACATTCCAGTGTCCTGAGTTTGTATTTGAACATTTTTGTCTTGCAAATTATTTCTTGTTTGTTGTCTTTTGGCAAGCCTCACACAGTTTGGCAATGCTTGTGTTTATCACACCTAATTATTTTGTAAAAGCATTACAAGGTTTTTGTTCTTTTTGGATTGTGTTTGATTTGTTGGAAAAGGGCGTGGGTGAGAACAATGAAGTACGGTTGGCCCCCACCTTGTTGCTTTTCTGAAAGGTCCTAAAACATCCTCCCCCCCACTGGACCTGAGGATCACAAATGGAGATGAAACTGATCAAGTGTCGATTTAATTTGGTTGTTGCTGGCATGGGGGAGAGGGGTATGGTTTTTTAATGGGTTTTATTATATGGTGATTTTTCTTAAAATGTTGTAAATTGCCGGAGTCAACTGTGTGAAATAAACAAGCAAGCAAGCAAGCAAATGCAATTTAAGAGAAGAATGTCTTTGCTGTCAGATCACCTTTATTGGTGCAGCACTGGTCAGGCATTGCATCATCAGGGAAGCCTTGCTACTGTCAAGTGCCAAGGAAATAAGGAAATCCAGGCAGTTCAAATGAGTATAAAGGTTTATTGCAAGCTTGAGGTCTCTATAAAAATCTGAGCTACTAATGGTCAAGGGAAATGAATGGGAATTAAGGAGACAGTCAAGATCGACTGGACTTAGATCTCTTGCAAGCACGCAGGGACTCTTGACTTATAATGTGTTTGACCTCCCCCTCACTCGGGCTCTGCCTGATCATATCTTACAGCTACATGTCCTAAGAACTGCTGAATATCTTCTGGTGACTCCTCTTGGGAAAGGAGGTCCTCTTTGGAAGCACACGCTCCCTGGAATTGGGGTAGGGCTCTTCTCAATATGAATCTTTTTTATTCCCCTTCCCTTCCACCTTTCTTAATTTTATTGACTACTTTATAGAGTTGTGTTATGGCCTTTTAGTTAGGGTTTTATTATTTTATGGCTCTTTTTATTATAAACTGCCTTCAGCTATTTCAACCTACAAAGCAGCATACCCATGTGTTAAAGAAGTATGATCATGCATAATAAATAGACTTCTGATTTAGAATCCCTTGATTTGGTGCTAGCAATTCAGCAGTTTTGGGCTGTTGGTCACATCAAAATGGTTGAAGGTATTTTGGGAATGCAGAAAAGATGGCTGCCCTGCATGAGGAGACTTGTGTAGCCAGAAATTGGCTACTGACATTTGACTCTTTTCTACCTCAAAACTAAACTCTGTAAACTTCTTTCGTTTTTATTTTCTAAAAGGTTTATGTACCATTTAAAGCTTGGGGAAAAAAATGCTGGAGGTCAATAGTAACTAACAACTTACTATTAAATTTCTAGTTTGAATATTTATTTCAAACATAGGTGGATCAGGGAACCTGGTGAACAACAAATGTTCAAGGGTACAAGGTCATATCAAAACTTTCATGAGAGGATATCTTATTTACCTCAGCTTGACAGATTTTAATCAGATTTACCTAACTGAACTGCACCTAGAAACATCTAGGCAGCAGTGTAGCCTCCTTCAACCTGGTCGATTTGTTTGGATTTGATTTACTTCAACCTGAATAAACTGAACTCATTCTCTTCTATACAAAATCCAGACCTTGATGAAACAAAAATGGCAATCATCAATACAATTGAGGCAATTGATTAAATATTTTCCTCTTCTTAAACATTGGTTGAAATGTCATGGATATAGAAACTGGTCTATTTATTTGCAAATGATAATCCAGTTTCAAACTACTAAGTTAAACATGGTCTACTATTATTCTATTTATATTTCTGATGGATAAATGTACATGATCTAAAGGATGTTAACTATTTGTATCTCTTGCATAGCATATTATAGCTAACATTAATGATTGGTTACTCACAGAAAAGCAAATATAGGAAGGAAGGAAGGAAGGAAGGAAGGAAGGAAGGAAGGAAGGAAGGAAGGAAGGAAGGAAGGAAGGAAGTCAAATCATTTGCATATTGCTATTGGAAGTGTAGAAAGAAGTTATTTTATTACATTATTCATTGAAAAGTATGTGAATTTTCAAATTCACATATATAGCAGGGAAAAATATGTTAGAATAATTACTCAAATTCTAAAAAGCAGTTAATTTCGCATAGAGTAATTCATATGATATAGACACTGCTTATCTTACAATAATTTGTTTTTGGAATATTATCTTATAAGATTATTTTATCATCTTATATTAAATGTTTAATACCACAGTCTAGAGAAAGATATGTTCAAACCTCAATATGTGCTCATTTATTTTTGTTCTTTTATTATTATTTTATGGAATTTAATTATTAATATTCACTGGTCCAGGGTTCTTGTTTTTTATAAGATATGGATGTGAAGGAATCCAAACTTCAACTAACATAAATTATTCTCTTATTTTCATTATTAAATTTCATTTATTAAAAAAAAATAGGTTACAGTATCAATGAAAGATTTGAGCATATGCTTAACTAATGCCATTGCACTATAAATTTCTAGTTCCCGATATTTTCCATTTTAGGTCATTTTCTTCTTTCCTCTACAACAGAAGTTTGTTTTGGCAGTGTGTTTCCTAATATCTATAACAAAAGTGCACAATACAGATGCTATTACAATTTCAGACCATGTTCCTGTGAAACTTACTGTTTTATTTGATATAGACTGAAATATATATTTATATGGTCCTTGACTCTTTCTTTGCTGAATGATAAGGTTTTTGTTAACCAGATGGAACAGGAAATGCCTAAAAAGTTTTTTTTAAATATTAACAGGGACTTGGCCATAGCACTACCAATGGTATGTAATATTACTAAATCATTTATTCGGGGTCATACTGTTTGTTGTGCATACTTTCTATTAAAAATATATAGTTAATGTTACATTTTAAAGGAGATGGACAAATAATTGCTATCCCTTGTATCTGCCAATCATGTTTTGTGCTAAATATGAACTTTATTTATTGTATTATTTATTTATGTTTCCCAAACAGAATTTTTCATACCTTGCACAAGGCAACAATATTAGGTGGAGGAGAGAGAAGTTTAATGAGTTTATTTTCAAATAAATAAGTTTGTTTGGAAAGCTTACAACATAAAATAATAAAAACATTTAAAAACATAAAATCCAAAGCAGGTGAGAATCATAAACAACCAGCAGCAAGGAACATAACCAGGGGACAGGCTGGAGAAGCTGACAGGAAGTTGGAAATTGCTTCTACTTCCACTGATTTTTTGCCAGTGCATTGTCATTATAATCCTATTGATGTGGGGAGAATTAAATCTGTGGTTATCTTTCACAGAGCCTTGAGACGGTTAACCTTATTGCCTTCTGTCCAAAATCGATAATTCAGAATTTTAAAAATTAACGTAGACCTGTTTTGGCCTTTACTGTTCAGTAAGCTATTTTTGTTCTTTTGTTTATATCCCATTTTTCCTCCAGGAGCTCAGGGTAATTTATATAGCGCTCCTTCCTCCAATTTTGTTAGTAGCTTTAAAGTAAATTCTAAGGTTGCCGGACTGGTTATTCTTTATTTAAACTATATCATCTTAGATCTCTTAAAAGCTGATCCCGTAATGCTCTGTACAGAACACAGGATTATAGGATTAGGTGTAATTGTTGCTCAATAATTATTTACTAACTTATGTCAAGAAGAAAAAAGAAGAGAACAATCAACAACAAAGTTGGTAGACTCAGCTACAATGGTGTGAGTGTACAATTGGAAGACCTGAAGAACCAAGTTACATCATCATGGAGAAAATCATTTCAGTTACTTTTATTATCGGTGACCATGATTTTGTCGAAATTATTGTAACTCTTGTATATCTGAATTGACTTTCCTTATTGTATTGTTATTGGCCATGGTTCCAGCAAAATTAACTTTTCTATTTATTGAATTCTGCTGTGAGTTGTCCTGTGGCGAGTGTCATGCCCCCGTCAGAGTCTGAATTCAAGGAGGAAGACTAACAGCCGTCAGGAAGCAGGGGAGTGGCTCTGTTGGCTGTGGAGGAAACTGGGGAAGGGAAAAGTCAGACTGGCCAGAGCAGGGAAGAGGTAGAAAAAGGGAGAGGTGCTTCAGAGGAAGACCAAAACCCACCCCCTCTTAATCCTAGGGCATGCAGGGAAGAATGGAGAAGAGAACAACGTGGGTTGTGTGGCTTATGAGGGAGCCCTGATTCTCTTCACAAGGCACACCTGGGAAGGGAGTTTAAAGGAGAACCAATTGGGAGGGGCGTTTGTTGGGAACAAACATTGAGTTTATCTTGTGTTGGCTGCTGTTATCTTAGTTTCTGGCATCCTCCCAATTGGTTGGATTGACTGCCATGTTACTTCACTTCTGGAACTCCTTATTTTGCCCTGCCGGATTTATGACCTTATCTTGCTTTGTTGTATTTATAGTTTAAAGTTTTCTGTTTACACCATTTTGGATTGGAATATCTGCAGTCAAAGGTGGTTGCCAGTGGTGGGATTCAAATTTTTTTACTACCGGTTCTATGGGCCTGGCTTGGTGGGCGTGGCAGGGGAAGGATACTGTAAAATCTCCAGTCAGAGGTAATATTTGCCGGTTCTCCGAACTACTCAAAATTTCTGCTACCGGTTCTCCAGAACTGGTCAGAACCTGCTGAATACCACCTCTGGTAGTTGCAGGTTCCTGGGAGAGTTTTTCTCCAGACTGGAAGGTAACCGGACATTGAGGGCAAAGTTGGAGCTAATAAAGGGACCTCTACTTATTATCTGGCTGGGATGCTTTTGTGCCATGCCCCAGGTCATCACAGCAAGTTTGTGGTGGCGAGTTGTCCCATTCTGATTCGTTTGTCCTTATATGTTTTTCGAAAAAGCCATGTTTTCACAGCTCTTCAGAAGCAAATTAAGAAGAAAAGGCCTGAATGTTCAGGGGGTTTGCTGTTCCACCAGAGGAGGGCCCAGCAATGGCATTCCTCAGTGAAAGGACCTTCAGCAAACCTTCTCTCTCTGATCTTGCTGGATAGCCAAATTCAATATTTTTAAAAAGGTGGTCTCAAAGATATCTAGTCCCTAAGTCATGCAGTACTTTAAATGTATCCATTAGCACATTGAATTGCACCTGGAAAATACATGGAAGTCAGAGTAGTTCTGATAATAATAGTGTTGGATCAATTAACCTCCTGGCATGCATAAATATTGTACCTTATTCCTCAAGGGAAGCTCCATGAAGAATGAATTACAATAGTCCAAGCACATCTGACAAGGGCATGATTGACTATTTGCAACACCTCTTGTTCCAGATGTAACTGTGCAAATACCATCCTATAGTCTCTACCCCTAGCACTACATTTTAACTGATTCCAAAATAAAGCCAATATTTATTTGTATATGCATGCCAGTGCATATGTTTCTACTACTTATGTGTATGTATATTTGTACAAATATATACACATAAAACCACCATATTTATTTAGTGATTCTTACAAAGATCTTTAAAAGATATTTTAGTCAGCTTGGGAAATACATTCACAGGGTAAACATGTAAATGACCACAAATAAATAACAGACTATTTTGCATGTTCTTTTACCCCAAAACCCTTTCTGAGTGTGGCATTCTAGTGATATAAATGTTTATTCAGAAATGAACTTCCCTGAACTAAATGGACTTCATTTTTGAATAAGCTTGTGGATGATTAGAGCCAGTGTCACGATGCTATAAATATTTTAAAATAAGTGCCATTGAACAAAATGAGTCTTTCTTCTAAATAAATATGCATAAGATAATATTGAGAGTTAATCTAATATTTCTTTATTACATGATTCTGTTATCTCTTACTAAAGGGAAATGAGGGTTTCTCAGTCTTAGTCATGCTTAAAGAAGGCTATTGAAATTAATTCAATTATTTCAACTATTAAGACACAAATTGGCTCAAGGATTGCAGTAGGCTTATGCTTAAACCCTCTTTGGGCATTTGGGAAAGGCTAAAATTGGGTGAAACAGATGGGGCCAGATAGCCTTAAGCATCACCCTTGTGATTTATGCATGGCACTGGTAGTCCTCTAATGAAAACCATGTTACATGAAAACCATGGTCTCCAAGGGAATTCTACCCACATTTGCTTAGAAATGCATTGGAACTTTTCTGGAAATCCAGGTCCTGCTTTATCAGAGCCTATGAGCCCAGGAAAGGTTTACAGTGGAGTTCCTGGTGTTTTCTGTGTGGTTGTTTGTTGCTGACATTTCATTACTCCAAAAGGTAGCATCCTCAGTGCAAGTGAGTGTGAACTTTGCTGCCTGCTTTTATATAGTGGCTTGACTTGCTGGTTTTTAATGGAATAGTGATTTCCTTCTTGGAAATAGAATAGGCCTCCTTGAATTGCCTCCTTGAATAGGCAGGTTGTTTTCTGCCAGTTTGTTTGCAGGGTGTTAATCCCTGCTTATCTGAATGTTGGCTTCTGGAGAGGATGTGTTCTAGACTTTTTGTTTCTTTCTTAGGTTTTTTTTATTGCCTCTTTTTAATGGTAGGTAAATGTGGCTTATTTCTATGTGTCTACTAAAGGTTGATTTATCTGAAAGTTAAGCTTTCAGGAATTATCTAGCGTTTTTTATTTGTTTTGATGTAAAATGGTGATAGTTTCCCTGTTAAAACTGATTAAATCTGTTCATGTGTTGTGAGATTAAGGAGTTTTCATCAGGTCATTTAACTGCTACAGTATTTGGTGTTCATGGAGGCACAGTGCCAGTTTTCTGCCTGTCCATCCTACACAGTGGTTGTTAATGGTCCTTATATTATATTATACATTGTAGTATGTAGATGACTCCTGTTTTTTCTCCTTGGCTTGAGTCTTTTGGTTCACTTAAGATGTTTTGGAGAATTTGGAGACTAAAACCGGGAGAAGCAGGGATGGGATTAAATATGCTGGCCCGTTATCCAATTTTCTTTGGTCATACTTATCCCCCCCATTTTCTTTTTCACTCTAAATCCCTCTGGAGGAAATTCTTGGTTTTATTTTTGTGAAAACTAGTCTGTGTATTTTTCAGAATTGAGGGAGAAAACTATTTTCTGAATTTGTAAACGTATATGTGATAGTGAATGGCATACTAAGCAAGAAATAGTTACAACTATGTTTGAGAGCATGTGGGAAATATCTTTCTTTAGAAAAAACACATTATTATAAATAAAATAATTTTATATATTTGTATCCTATGTTAATTGTATTGGTTTTATCCGTATAATATAACACATTTGAAATTAGCTATCCTTTTAAAATAACTGTGCTTATAGATCTATTAATAGATTAGGATGGCCCAGTTAGATCACACAGAGGGCCCTTATGCTTTTTTTTTCCAGAACAATCCTGTTGAAGTCATCACACACAGGTGAAAAGAGTTTAGCCCTTCCTCATTTAACTATTCAGCACAGCCTTTCTGAAGCATAAAAGTGCATCTGTTCCAGTTACAGCAGAATATAGATGAATACATATGATTTTCTTCCCTGTAACATCAAATCAAAATATGGCTTGCAGGGAACATGGCATGCCTCCATAATGAATATCCATGTCTTGAGATAGCATCCAATTTGACCCAAGAGGAGCAGGAAAATGGCAGCATTTTTACAAAAGTAATTCTATTTTTCTTTGCTATTTTCATTCTTTATATATAGCATGTACAGTTGGGATACTAATGTTTCTTTGAAATTGATATTGTCTGTGACTCAAATGCTCTAATGAATGACTCATGAGTACTGTGAATAGATATTAGAGGGTCAATTTGGAGCTAGAAGGATCCTTGCAGGAAACAGATGGTGTAGAAATCCATAATCGGTTCTTGCCCTTTCCAAAGAAGCCTTTCCACTTTTAGAGTAAAATGAATCTTTAAATATTCCTTTGATAACTGCAAATTATTTCTGGCATTTATAAAAAGGAGACAGTCCCAAAATCTAGGAGTATCACAACACTCTTTTTTGGAACAATTGTGAACCAATGACTTGGAATAATGTGAACCAATGAATTGCAAGATAAGGTTGGAGGTTTCTTAGCACCCAGACTTTTTGGACATTATAATAGGTTTATTGTAATTGTGTGAAAATAGCACTTTACATTTTACAGACATAGGAGGGAGGGACAGTAAGTTTCACTGATGGAAGGACATATTTGCAACATAATATGCTTAAGACAAAGGAATGGCTTGAGATCACTATTCGTTAACCTTTCCTTCCTTGCGATATGGGTATTGGGTTAAGGCACCAGATTAGAAACCAGGAGATTGTGAGTTCTAGTCCCACTTTAGGCATGAAAGCTGCCTAGATGACTTTGGGCCAGTCACTCTCTCTCTCAGCCCAACTCACTTCACAGGGCTGTTGTAGGGAAAATAGGGGGAAGAAGGTGTATTGGATATGTTTGCTGCGTTGAATTATTTTAAAAAATAATAAAGACAGGATACAAATAAATAAATAAATAAAATTCCATGCCACACCCTTCAAACTTCATGTACCAGCTACCCAACATTTTTGTAGACGATTGGCTCCATAGAAGGGAAAGAAGAACACATTCTGTCAGAAATCTGCATTCCACTGATGAAGGAACATTCTTGGATATAACCCATATTTTTTTAATAATAAACTTTATTAGATTTACAATTAAAATGTACAAGCATCACACACATAGGTTGGGAGGGAGGAAAAAGCAAAAAAGAAAGGTATTAAAAGATATTTACGTCATCAACAGTTTGTGGTATCTTATTTATCTCATTCTTTGTGCCTTATTTGCAAATAATCTTTAGTGTGAATATCTAATTACTACTATCCTCACTGTCCCTCATTTTCAATTGGTTATTATTATTATCTATGATTTATCTTCGGTCCAGCCACTCATACCAACAGTTCCAACTCCTATAGTACTCTAATTCGTCCTTATTTTTTAGTGCTAAAGTTAATTTATCCATTTCAGCGCAATTTGATATTTTCTGGATAGTCATTTCCTCTGGTGGGATATAGAGTGATATAACCCATATTTTTCTTGCAACAGAGAGTTACAAAACTAAACCTCCTAACAGAATTTCAGTTTCCACATGTTGCAGCTAACATGACCAATGGTCAGGGAAAATGGGGAATGCGGTTATAATCCAAAATGTCTGAGGGATATCAGTTTGGTTATATCTGCTGTACACTTTCCTTTCATAGTGTCTAGGAAAACAAATTAGGAGAGGGGAGGGGAGAGAATCATTTCTTTAATGATTCTGTTCCATCAGAATCTTTGAAATTAATGTAACTCTTGTCCCACAGGGAGTTGTCCCATAGGGAGTTGTCCCATGGTGAGTTGTCCTGTGGCAAGTTGGCCATGGCAAGTTGGCTGTGATGAATTGGCCATGGTGAGTTGGCCACGGATTGGCTGTGGTGAGTTGTCATAGACCCAATAGGCTAAGCTAGCCTAGGCTAGCTCATTGGGTCTATGACAACCCGCTAGGCTAGGCTAGAACAGAACAGAAAAAGCAGACGGATAACCTTTCTGTTTCAGCTTAGCAAATCTGCCGTTTGATGTTCCTGCTCTTCTTTCCTTTTTCAGGGTATAAAAATGCTGGTTTTGCACAAATTCATGTTTTGTGATGCTTTCTCCATCTTTTGCCCCAAATGACTCCCGATTCACATTCAGGATTCAAACTAGGCATGCAAGGAAGAGATTGCACAGAGAAGCACTGAGAAAGGAATAACCATGAATGCTTCTTTCTCTCTTTTGCCTCTTTTCCAGTTTTCGGGAGAAGTGATTGCCAAAGAATGTGGAAATAAATCATAAACCAGTACAGAATTAAAGCCAGAGACATCTGCACATGAAAATGGAGCAAAAATGTTACTGACATCTTTATGAATGCCTATTTTAGTCCAATGTCCATAATTTTCAGCTGGTCAGAATAATTGTTAAATATTGTCATCAAGGGTGTTTACACGAAATATCTCAACTACTGAGTCATTTTCTTCGTATTTATTTAGTGGCTTATTTAGTTGAACTATTTTTATATATTTTTTTCAAGGCAAAGCCTCCTTGAAGCTGTCTACAAGAAATATATTTAAACACAGGTGACTAAAACAGCAACAAAGGAAGTAACAGCCACATTAAAAGCTAAATTTATAGAATAAAATGAATACACATTTCAAGAAAAAGTAAAGCAGTCATACACTTAATGTCTATTTTAAGGCCTCCAAGGAAGTAGAGAATTCCCGCTGCCTCCTAGTTGAAAATTCCCTAAAGATGGAGCCATCACAGAAAGAGGGTCTATGTTTGTATAACTGCTAATCTAACAGATTTTGCCAATACCAAATAGGCCTTCTACAGTCATTGGGAATGGATAGATTCATTCATGAACACAGTTAATCTGGTTCCAAGATCTTGTTGCTGTTTGCAATCAGCACACTGGGGTCAAATTTGCATAGCCAATCAGCACAGCCAATACAGAATTGGCCTTTCATCAAGGCCTGGTTTCAGGCGGAAACAAAGTTCAGGCGCTGAACATACATATAGAACAGGGGTGGAGAACTATGGCCCTTTTACGATCTGTGAACTTCAACTCCCAGAATTCCTGAGCCAGCCATAGAGAGACGGAAGGATGCAGTGATACATTTTCTTTAAATTACATTTCCAACCATTGTTTCTCGTCTTGCCTTTTGGTGCTCTGGAAAATAGTTTGACTCTCTCGTTTTTGTAGGAGGCCCTCAAATATTGGGACAGTGCTATCATGTCACCCTTGTTCTTCTTTTCATTAGACTAGACATACCCAATTCTTTAACTGTTCTTAGCCTCCAGCCCCCTAATCATTTTTTGTTGCTCTTCTCTGCACTCTTTCTGGAGTTTAAACTAGAAAGTTTAATTCATTTAATCTCTAAATAAATAAATACCTTGCACACAGTTGACAACAGGCTAAGTTCTGGCAACATTGAATTGTTAACTAGAGCGTACAAAACCTTTGCCAGACCAATTCTCGAATACAGCTCGTCTGCCTGGAACATGCACTGTATATCGGACATTAACACAATTGAGTGGGTTCAAAGGTATTTCTCAAGAAAAGTACTCCACTCCTCCACTCACAATATGCCTCCAGGCTTGAAATTTTGGGCTTGGACAATCTTGGACAATCTGGAACTGCACCGCCTGTGGTCCAATCTAAGCATAGTTCACAAAATTGTCTGCTATAATATCTTGTCTGTCAACAGCTTCTTCAGCCTCAATCACAATAATACACGGGCAAACAACTGATACAAACTCAAGGTAAACTGCTCCAAACTTGATTGCAGAAAATACGACTTCAGCAACAGAATTGTCAACACCTGGAATGCCCTACCGGACACCATTGTTACAGCCTCAACCCCTCACAGCATCAACCACAAACTGTCTACCGTGGACCTCACCCCATTCTTAAGAGGTCCTTAAAGGGGGTAGGCATTAGCGCACCAGTGTGCCTACCGTCCCTTTCTTACTGTCCCCATTTATCTGTATTTACTCCCTTTGTTCTTGTTTATGTTCATACTTATATTTGTTATCTTGTACATCTTTGACAAACAAACAAACAAATAAATAATTGTAAGGAATCTTCACTCCTGATGGTATCCTTTCTTGAACATTGGTACTTACTATTGCCAGTTTCCATGAATTTGGTATTTCCTCAGACTGTCAGGTTATTTGGAAGAATTGAGCTGAGAATATAACCTTAAGTGCTTCTGCAATGATTTCATCTGCCCCAGCAGTGTTTCCAGTTTTTACTGATGGATAGCAGCTATTGTTTCAGAGATCCCAGGCTCACATTCTTCAACTGTTCCAACTGGTGATTCTATTGTCTCCAAGGGGGGAAAAAAGGATGGAAATAATTGCAGCAAAAAAAAAATGTTATTCCATACCAGATCTACAAAAGTGCCATCTGCCTTTCTGATGTTCTTGTTTGTGTATTGAAACTTACCTTTGAGATAGCGTAATAAGGCTGAGATATTTTTGACAACTTGTAGCTTCTTCAAGTTCTTCTGCAATGCTGTTCCAATGCTGTAGACCAGGTGTGTCAAACTCAAGGCCCGGGGGCTGGATCCAGCCCATGTGGTGCTTAGATCTGGCCCACAGGACCACCCTGGAAACAGGGAAGGACTGGCTCATGGTGCCTCTGCCAGAGAAAATGGAGCTCCCAAGTTCCATTTTTGCTTGCACTGGGTTGCAGGAGGCTGTTGCAGCTGAAAACAGAGCTTGGAAACCTGTTTTCGCTGGTAGATAGCTCTGGCCACCACAGACACCTGCAACATGAGTGACATTGAGCTGGCCATGCTCCCTGGCCATGCCTCCTGTCCCCCCCCCCCCAGTCAAACACAACCCTGATGCGACCCTCAGTGAAATCAAGTTTGACACCCCTGCTGTTAGACATTCCATTTTGCTCTGACCTGAATATGGACTTAAGATGTTAACACATGTAACTGTATTACATGTTTGAGTCTGCTCTGTCTTCACTCATTTGCCACAGATGGCGAACACAATCCAGGGTTGTATTCTCTATCATGCTACAGGACAAATTTCCAAGGCACATTTGTTAATTACTTCTGAGAACCGTAGCACTTAATCATTTATATTTTCCAGTTATTTGAGGACAGCATATTGGTTGATGAGCGTCAATTGGATTCTGTTATTTGCAAGCAAAGTCTTGTAACTTCATCTATCCATAGTGTTTCAGTGAGGCTACACTATAAGCAATTCATTGCAATGAGAGTTCAGGGATTTCGTTTACAAAATGATGGTCAGGAACCACAGTTGGTACTTCTCATTAATCTGACATCCATGAGGGATGTTCAGAAATAGCTGCAATTAAGAAATGGTTGAGGACTGCTGTGCCCTTTCGGCAGCATAAACACCATGTTAATTAATGTTTTCGTGGATACTGAAATAAACTGTTTCCATGTGTTAGCTCATTTGCTCTTGCAAACAATGTTAGGCACAGGCCACTGTCATTCATCTTTCCAGCACCAGATTTGCCAGGACATTTCCCTAGCCTTGTTGGTTGTTACCAGTATGGACATTTAAATCAAGATTAGTTCCCTTCATGGCAATGAATCAGAATTAATTTTACTGGGACATAGAATCCAGGATCATTTGTAATAGTGTAGAAAATTGGTCTTTTATTTTAGTTGGTTAGTTAGTTGATTAGTTAGTTAGTTTAATTAGTTATTTATATCCCACTGTTATTATTTTTACAAATAGCTCGAGGTGGCGAATTTATTCAACACACCTTTCTTCTCTTATTTTCCCCACAAAAACAACCCTGTGACATGGGTTGGGCTGAGAGTGAGTGCCTGTTCCAAAATCATCCAGCTGGCTTTCATGTCTGGGACTAGACATGAAAGAGACTAGAGATCACTGCCTCCTGGTTTCTAGTCTGGTGCCTTAACCTGTAGACCAGATTGGCTCATTTTATTTTTATTAGTCATTTGCCTTATTCCTGTTTACTTCTGCTACACTTCTGTGCATTTTTAGGGTATCTGAAAGTGACAGAACTACTAATTGATTTGCGACTGGTTGGAAGCTCACAGTACTTTAGAGGTTATGTAATCTCCTGCAAAGCCAAAACCCTTTGCATGTTTCTCACCTCCAGGCAACTATAGCCAGTCCCAAATTCAGACAAAGAAGGAAAGTTACAAAAACAGGCATGAACCTATGGGAATGGAGGGGGAGGGGAAATCACACACTTGGAATAATGCAACTGCATTCAGGGTTTTAACCCTTAGGTCAGCACTTGGATAACCTAAGATCAGGATGAGAATGAAAAGTAAAGTAAGCTACTGGCCAGACACAACTCAAATTGGACCCAAAGTTGGGAAAGCATCTTCAATTGCCCAATTGCAATGTTCTAACAGGCCTCCAAATTGGGCCTTGGGAGTTAATCATTTGTAAACTATTTTGCTAAGGAATTCCAATTGCTGAATTATAGAATCGTGACTCACTGCATCTGGAAAAATCCATAACTACAGTGAAGTCTGGATGCTCTTGTTAAATAGCAACAGAGTGCACACACAAGGAAGAATCTCTTCACAGTTAAGAAAGCTGTGTTTGTAGAATTCTTTTCCCAGGGAAATTTTCCAAATGCCATGGAAGGACATTCCCAATCATCTTAGTTTGCTTGTTTTGATTTTCAGTGTCTGAATTATGCTAGGTTAAAGGCTTTTATCAATCTTTATCTTTGAGTTCTTATCGGTGTTCTTAATTAAGAAACAAAGTTGCTCTTTAAGGCTGTTTTTGCTGTTTTTGTAACCTTTTGGATCACCTTCCTGCTTTTAATAGTAAGAAATCAAAATTATGCTCTATGCCTTTTCATTGTTAACTCCTTCTTAGTCCTTCTGCTGGCAGATTTTGTTCCCAAGCACATTCTTTTGCCTCTCTCTCTCATCCCATCATCTCTCTCACCTTTATTGTAAAATCTAGTATAAGTTTTCTGACAGCTTTAAGTTTCCCACAAATTATGTCAATCTTTGCAATGAGAGAAACAGCCACTTACTTTGCTAGACTTTCCAGAAATGTATTAAATAAACAGCAGGCCAACAGAAAGCTAGGAGTCATTACCATCCAAAAGAAGACGGAGTTATTAAAAACCACAGTGCTGGATAGTTTGTGGAACATGAAAAATTATATCCTAATAGATCTGGTAGTCTTTAAAGTGCTACAAGGTTCTTCTTCTTCTCCTTTTTGGCAACAAATTCATATGATTACTACTCTAAAAACAATCCTTCTGTGGTCACTAATCACCCCTTTCCTAAGAGGCCTGTAGGGGGCGTGCATAAGCGCACCAACGTGCCTACCGTCCCTGTCCTATTCTTCTATTTTTCTTATATGTACCCATTTCATGTATTCACAACTATGTATACACTTATACTTATTATCTTGTAAACAACTGGCAAATAAAATAAATAAATAAAAAATAAATAAAATAAATAAATAAATAAATAAACTCTTTTTAAAGACTGCACCAGTGTGTTCTTTTCCACCAAGGAATCCTCACATTATATGGCCAGGGAAACAAAAAGAAACATTTTGCTGTGGTTAAATTAATTCAGACAAACCAAACACTTTGCCATTAAGAAGAGTTTAATGGGAAGATTTGCTCTCTTTCAAAATTCATTTAGCTGTTCTGATATTGAGCAAAATTGATTCTGCCATACTGAGATGGATGTGTGTAAGACAGAGAGCACATCCTTCCATGTATAATGTTATGCCATCTCCCCCTCCCCCCACAGAGTGAATTACATTGGGAGCAAAGGGGGGGAAACCATATAACTAGCAACCGCGCTTAGACTTATATACCACTTCACGGTGCTTTACAACCCTATATAAGCGGTTTACAAGTCAGAATATATTGCCCCTAACAATCTGCGACCTCATTTTATCGTCCTTGGAAGGATAGAAGGCTGAGTCAACCTTGAGCTGGTTAGGATCAAATTGCCAAACTACAGGCAGCTGGCAGTCAGCAGAAGTAGCCTGCAGTACTGCATTCTAATCACTGTGCCACCCCAGCTCTTAAATAAACCAGTGTAGTACATTGAAGACAAAGGGTTCTAACAAGTGAGAAAGCCATTCTCCACAGACAACACAGTGGTTGCATTCCACACTTCTCAAGATCAGGAGAAGGCCAAGCAGGTGTATGCATACCACATATTAAACTTGGTTAAAGCTAAGTTCATTAAGTTTTGGGAACTGAGTCCATTGTGCCAACTTTAGCCTGTTTTATTAGGTTATGGGTTAGTGTCTTATGCATCCCTCTAAAAGTCTATAAACCAAATTGTGTAAATTCTGTAGAGCAAGTCTTCAAGATATTCTTCTTCAAGTAGAATCAAGGCTATCTGAATCTCAAGGGAGACCCTGTTCCACAGGGCAAGTCATGCAAAGAGAAGACGCATCTTCTGGATTCCATAAAATGACGCTTAATTAACATTTAATGGGACAAAGAAAACACCTGTTTAATCTTGTGGAGCAGGCAGAGAAAATTAGAGGTCCATGATCCCTCCAATATACAGATCTTGTGCCAGGAGGAACTTTATAAGTGAACTTTATACGTGATTTTTTTAAAATATTTTATTTTATTTTATGCAAACAATCCATTTTCTGTTTAAACAGTGTGTCATCTGGATACAAATATCTTATGCAATAACAATTACAATTAATACATATTCATTACTATAATATCAGTACTCTGTTCTTAATTTATACTACTATACATAATATTTCTAATTATTATAACAATCCTCTTCTTTGCCTATTTAATTCTTATTCACGTTTACTATTTTTCGCTAATCTTCTTTAATTTCTAATTTCCAATTTTATTCTCCAGCCATTGATAAAATTGCTCCCATATCATATAATATTCAGTTTGTTCCTTTTCTTTAATTGCAAGTGTTAGTCTATTCATTTCTGCACATTCTAATATTTTCCTGACTACATTCTCATCTGTTGGAATCTTTTCACATTTCCATTTTTGAGCAAAAAAGAATTCTAGCTGCGGTTAATACATGAATGATTAAATATGCCTTTTCTTTATTATAAATTTCAGGTATAATCCCCAACATAAATATTTCAGACCACCGGCAGCTTGAATTGCACCTGAAAGTTCACTGGTAGCAAGTACAGCTCACACAATAGTGATGTTAAAAAGTGTACTGGATATGCCTCTATGCCTATTCACATCGTCACATTCAAGACCTTTGAAATGAGTGGTGTCAGCATCAAAATGTTTTGCATTTCAGTTAAATGCTTATTAGTATCACTGTCTTTGTGTAATAAGTAAGTTTCCTCTTAACAACTTTTGCTCAATTCCAGAGGTATTGAATCCCAGGCCTTGAGAGTGTTGTGTGTATGCTGGGAGGGGGTGGGTTGCTATTATCCCCTTGTAGGAAGTTAGCACCCACCCCTCTCCTAGAAAAATGAAATATCCTAGGAAATATTAAAAAGGCAGAATATTTCCCTAAAAGGGAAGTAGAAACTCAGAGAGGCAGAAGCTCCCCCCCCCCACCTTTGTGAATGGGTGGGCCATTAAGGCCTGGGCCAGAGTATTCTACATAATAAAGGCCTCTACCCATCTCACTACCTGACCTGGGCAGATTGCATCAGCCAGCACTCAGGTGAAGCCATGTGGTCCAGACAAAGTCTACAAAGTTAACTAAGACCCCCAACCCTGACAGCCAATGGGATACATTTTGTTAGATCTGGAGGAGTGGGTGCAATAACGGAGACGAGGCATCTATAGTGACTCAACTCAACTCTTTAATAGTGACTTCAGAACAGAACAACAACTAGGGCAGCAGCAGCTCTTTTATAGAGCTGGCTGCTGTCACAACAACCAATGAAATTGAATTAACCGCTCTAAAAGCATCCAATCAGAGACGGCCCGCTGTCAGCCAATCAGGTCAGCCAGAGGCGGCCAATCACGATTCGCTTATCCGCGGGCCAATCAGAAGTGCATGATTACGAGCCTGCTGCTGAAGTAAAGCTAGTATGGTTATTGATGAATGAGTTTGCTTAGTTCGTAACACCCCTCCCCCCTAGGTTCCGTCTGAGGGATGGGGTGATGTATTCTCGCAAGTAGGCAGGCCGTTTCATCTGTCTATTCGATTTTCGCTGTTCCACCGGTTTCTGCTCTGGCGCTGGCTCCGGTGGGCTGTTTGTAGAACCGGGTGGCGTAAGACGGTTCCACTACTCCGCTCGGGGACTCAGGGCTGTCCTCTCTGCTGTCATCCGGGTTCCCTGGACTTGCTTCTATGGCCGGGCTGCTTTGTGGCGAAGCAATCACCCGGCTCGGTCCTCTTCCGGAAGGTGAGTATCCCATGGTTGGTTGTGCAGACTGCTGGGCTTCAATTATTGGGTCATCTGCTATTTCTATTTCGGCCCCCTCGATTTCCCTCCCCCCCCACCCCAGTTTGAGATTCAGGGGTTGAGATAGGGTTAGGTGCCAATCGGGAACGAAGTTGGTCTATATGGCGCTTCCATAATTTCCCATCGCTAGTTTGTAGACGGTAAGATCTAGGGCCCGTAAGTTGAGTTATAGTAGCGGGGACCCACAATGGATCACCCGAGAAGTTTTTCGCAAAGACTAAGTCGCCTACCTTGAACGCACGACACTTGCTGCTGGAACCGCAAGGTTTTTCTGGCGTGTAGGTTGGGTGTAGGCGATCGAGGTGTGAGCGAAGTTTCCGCCCATCAGAAGTTCGGCCGGGGTTCTGTTTGTGATGCTGTGCGGGGTGATGTGTTGGAGGAGAAGCATTCTGGTTACTTTGTCATCAATGTCTCCATGTTCCATCTTGTGCAAGGTCTTTTTTATGAATTGGACCATTCGCTCAGCCCTGCCATTGGCCGTGAGCCGGCGAAGTTAAGGCATGGCGGATGCCCGGTCGGCTAGGTACTGTTCAAATGCTAGGGCAGTGAATTGGGGACCGTTATCCGAGACTAAAACGTCAGGCAATCCATGCGTAGCAAATAGTCTATTTAACTTTTTAACGACGGCTTCTGTGGTGGTGCTCTTCATTTTGTGGACCTCGAGCCAGTTGGAATAGGCATCCACAGTTATGAGAAAAGTGTGTCCCTTGGTGGGTCCCGCAAAGTCAATGTGGATGTGGGACCAGGGACCACGAGGTGCGTCCCATTCAGTTGGAGGTGCCTTCGGTGGGGCAGCAGCGGATTTCCTGGCACTTGTTGCATGTGGCCACCCAGGCTTCTATCTGTTTATCAATACCTGGCCACCATGCGTAACTTCTTGCCAATGCCTTCATTCGCACGATGCCTGGATGACCATCGTGCAACAGTTTTAGAACTGTATGTTGTAATTTTTCTGGGATGACGACTCTGTCTCCCCACAAGATGCAGCCCTTCTGGGAAAACAGTTCTGTCTGTCGGTGTTTGAAAGGCGCGAAGGTGTCGTTGGGTTCGTTGTCGGGCCAACCTCGTTCCACCCAGCTGAGGACTCGAGCGAATACAGGATCCTTTTTTGTTTCCGCGGCGATGTCTCGTGCAGTCAGGGGTGGTGCAGGGAGAGTTTCGATTTGGAGTGCAGTTAAAGTTGGAGCTGGATCATCTATGGCTTCCGGTAGCGGAGAACGACTCAAGGCGTCAGCGTGGGGAATGGCTTTCCCCGGGCGGTGTTGCAGTTGATAATCGTATGCGGCTAGAAACTCTGACCAACGGGTCATTCTGGGTGATAAGATGTGGGGAGTTGGTTTGTCTCCTGCTAAAATGCCAAGCAATGGCTTGTGATCGGTTACTATGGTAAATGGTCTGCCATATACATATTCATGGAAACGTTTAATAGCGGATACAATAGCGAGAGCCTCTTTATCGAGTTGGCTATAGTTTCTTTCAGTCTTTGATAAAGTTCGTGAAAAGAAAGCCTCATTTCCGTTTGGTAGGACATGGCTTAAGATGGCTCCCACCCCAAACGGTGAAGCGTCGCAGGTGACAGTTAACGGCAAAGTCTCGTTATACTGCATTAATACAGCATCTGAGGTTAAGAGATCTTTTACTTGCTGGAATGCTCGTTCTTCCCGATGTCCCCAGATCCAGGAAGCCTTCTTGTCGAGTAGTCTATGTAGGGGCTCAGCTACAGTCGCCTTCTGGGGCAAGAAGATGTTATAAAAGTTAATGAGTCCCAGGAAGGCTTGGAGGTCTGTTTTATTCCTGGGTCTTGGGGCATTTTTTATTGCAGTTACTTTTTTTTCAGTAGGATGGATTCCCTTTTTGTCAAGAAGGTACCCCAGGAATTCAACCCTCTCAGTACAAAGTTGACACTTGTCTTTTTTTACTTTCAACCCGGCGTTTTTGAATTTCTGGAGAACCGTTCTGAGTCGTTTCTCTAATACGTCTCTAGTGGGGGCAGCTATCAATACGTCATCGAAATAAGGCACGACTCCTTTTATGCCTTGTAGCAGTCTCTCCATCAGGCTTTGGAAAATGCCTGGTGCTACACTCACTCCGAACTGGAGTCTATTACATTTAAACGCACCTCTGTGCATGACTATAGTCTGGGCCTCAGCAGTTTCTGCATCTACAGGTAGTTGCTGGTATGCCTGGGCGAGGTCCAATTTTGCAAATATTTTTCCGCCGCCCAGGGAGTGAAGAAGATGTTGGACCACAGGTACCGGGTAAGCGCTCTGCTGAAGCACGTGATTTAGGGTGGCCCGGTAATCCCCACAAATTCTTATTGATCCATCAGGTTTTATGGGTGTTACAATCGGGGTTTCGCAACGGGCGTGATCGATCGGTTCCAACACCCCCTGAGCTATTAATTTGTCCAATTGTTCATCAATCTTTGGCTTGAGTGCGAAAGGCACTCGACGAGGCTTAAGGCAGATGGGCGCAATATCGGGGCTGAGGCTAAATGATATGGGGGATCCCTTGTACTTGCCTAGCTTCTCGGTGAACACGTCCTGGAACTCCTGGATGAGGGCCGCTTCCCAGTCGCTGCTTCCGGTCTGGTGAATGCCAGCTAGTTCAATTCCCAGTGGAGCGAACCACTGTAACCCCAACAAGCTGGGCCGGTCTCGATCGACGATGGTAATAGGCAGAGTTGCGATGTGGTCCTTGAAGGACACCTGGACGTGGCGGGAACCGGCAATGGGAATCCTGTTTCCCTGGTAGTCCCTTAATATGATTTTTTGGGTGCTGAGGTCCTGGCAACGGATGTCAGGGATCAGCTGTTTGAAGGTTTTCCATGAGACCATTGATAGGGACGATCCCTAGTCTACTTCCATTACGCATGGACGATTCTCAGTGGCGACCTTCACTCGGATCTTTCTTGCATCCAAGGATGATGCGTGACCAATGGTAATGGTTTGATGCGCCTCTTCCCGCCTAGCTGACGCAGCAGGCGCTCGATTTCTGTAGTGATAGTGGTTCCATTGGTGATTCAGATGGTCCCGATTTACAGGTGGGCTGCCCGTTGTTCTTCGGATTGGACTTGACCCTCGCTTGCTTCTGCAGACCTTTGCGATGTGGCCCCTCTTTCCACAGGAACGGCAGAGTGCGTCGAGGAATTTGCAGTCAGATCGCGGGTGATTGGCCCTGCAACCGGCGCATTGACGCGCAGGTTTCTGGCTCTTCTGGTCTCGCTGGTCGCACTCTGACCTGAGTTTGTTGACCTCCTCTTCCTCACTATCAGACGAGGATTCGAGGTCTTCATGGTGAGCCGTTGTTGAGTGCCTCTCGGAAAAAGGCGTAGTATCACTGGCGAGTTGGAGGAGTGGTGCGTTGGTGCGGCGCATTTGAGCGGCCGACTTCCTGGTTGCTTCTGCTGCAGTAGCGTCGGCGATGAAATCTGCGAGGTCGATGTCCCCTTTAGCCATGATCTTGCTCTGCGCCGCGTGGTCATCTAATCCCAGAACTATTCGGTCTCTCATGGCTTCCTCGAGGTTTGCAAAACCACAGAGGCCTCCCAGGTTCCGGAGGTCCACGATGAAGTCTCCAATGCTCTCGTTTTTCCATTGGTCCCTCTGGTAAAATTCGTGTCTTCAGATAAGTGTTGGCACCGCGGGTGCATAATGGGCCCGGAGGATCGGTGCGAGGGTATCCCAATCCATTGTCTTAACTTCCGCTGGTTTAGCAAGTGCCTTAGCCATTTTAAAAACGGCAGGCCCGCAATGGGTCAGGAAGACCGCTCGTTTCTTGCCAGGCGCAGCGTCCTTCAGATTGTTGGTCTCCAGGAACATCTGGAACCTGTCTATATACGAGTCCCAGTCTTTGTTAGCCGGGTCAAATGGAGCGGGTGGTATGGCGCCGCTGGTCATCTTGCCGTTGTTGGTGCGCTCTTAGCCACGTGCTCTGTTCGGTACTCAGCGAGTGCTCAGTCAGCTCTATCGTCTCCGCATCCCATCCTCGTCGCCAGTGTTAGATCTGGAGGAGTGGGAGCAATAACGGAGACGAGGCATCTATAGTGACTCAACTCAACTCTTTAATAGTGACTTCAGAACAGAACAACAACTAGGGCAGCAGCAGCTCTTTTATAGAGCTGGCTGCTATCACAACAACCAATGAAATTGAATTAACCGCTCTAAAAGCATCCAATCAGAGACGGCCCGCTGTCAGCCAATCAGGTCAGCCAGAGGCGGCCAATCACGATTCGCTTATCCGCGGGCCAATCAGAAGTGCAGGATTACGAGCCTGCTGCTGAAGTAAAGCTAGTATGGTTATTGATGAATGAGTTTGCTTAGTTCGTAACACATTTCTTGCACAGGAACAGAAAACACTAAGGTGGGGCCCAACAGAGGGTATGTAACTAAGGGACTCTCAGCATCCCAGCCCTTCTTTTCCTTCACCCAACATCTTGAAGCATGTGATTGTCCTTTTCACTTTGGAACTCCAAGCCATGTGGTCCTGTCCACCATTAAACCATCTTTCCAAACAGCCTCCATGTTTCCAGTGTCCTTTTCCCCACTTGGAACTGAACCCAGAAGGATAATTCTTCCAACACCCTGATGGATAACCAATCCTGCCGCCATTTTGCAGCATGTACCAGCAAGGTATTGAGCCCCAAATTTCCATTTTGCTGTTGTCTTGATAGCTCATTAATGTCCAAACCACCTATTCTCAATCTCAGCAATTTTAAGATATGTGGACTTTTTATGAAAAGCTATGAGAAACACTGGTCCAGAGAATCATCTTATCAGTGACTAATTACCAGGAACTTCAAGCATCCCTCGTCTTTCTAAACAGCATTGTTGATAGACTAAGAAAAAAACAGCTTAAATAGAACAGGCAATAATGGACATTGGCGATAGCATTCTCAGTTGTAGTAAAATCTTTGCTCCACATCCTCTACAGGATTTCTTTTGTTCTTTCATCAATGAAAAAAAAAATGCCCTTCTGTGTTTTGAAACCAGGGCGATTTTCCAATCTCTGCACAATTCTTTTGAGCTACCTTGAGAAAATATTGGTATTATCAATGTTCTTAATTAATGTTTAGCTGCTAATTTAAAAGGCCTCGGGGCATCGAGTCAAGAGGAAAAGAAATCTTGCTGGGTGTGAACAACTCCTGGCTGTTAATGATTTGGGTGTCAAGATTTGTGCAATAGCAAAGGATAGCTAATGCCTTCTCTCAGTTGGCTAAGCAGCAGCCTTCTGCTCCTTGGGAGGACAATGAGTCCTCACTGGGATCAATTTACTTCTCCATTCAAGCTACATAAAAGAATTTGTCAATGGCTCAAGAGATTTGCAGTCCTGTAAATAGGGAAAGGACTGGCCTTGCCAATTCTAATGTTTCCATCCAGAATGATAGACACCTTTTTTATTTTTAAAAAAGTATTTTTAAAAGCACTTAATGATTTCCCAGTCTTTAAATGCATATTGGTGGATATAAGGTATTTCACAGCCAGTATTCCATTGAGGATCTGTATACTGCAGCAGGAGTCAAAAAGAGGGCTGAGAAAATATCGACAGACCCCTCATATCCTGGACATAAACTGTTTCAATTTCTACCCTCAAAACGATGCTATAGGGCACTGCACACCAAAACAACTAGAAATAAGGACAGTTTTTCCCCAAAGGCCATCACTCTGCTGAACAACTAATTCCCACAACACTATCAAACTATTTACTAAGATGTATTACTATTATTCTTCTCATCCTTCCTATTACCTATCTCTTCCCACTTATGACTAAAACCCTGTTGCTTGTATCTTTACGATTTATATTGTCTTATTTGTTTCCTAGTATAATTTGATTGCTTATTTAGTAACCTATGACTATCACTAAGTGTTGTATCTTATGATTCTTGATGAATGTATTTTTTTCTCTTCTTATGTACACTGAGACCATATGAACCACAGACAAATTCCTTGTGTGTCCAATCACACTTGGCCAATACAGAAGTCAATTCTATTCTATTCGGAAGATAAATATTTTCTTCCTGATCTTCTTACAGCTTTGGACTGTAATTTTTTGATGCCATGGCTAAAAGCAGGATCACCCATCAATATTTGATCCAGGGAGTCCTTTCTCATAACAAGAAACTTACCAGCCACTATCCTTCTCCAATTTGTATCAAACAAGAAAATGATCTTTGCACTTTTCTGGGCATCCATTGTAGTGCCTATCAATCACTTTTCAACAGTGGCACTCCACCTGCCTGAAAATACCCATCATCATTTGCTTGAGCAACCAGCTACTCTTGTTTTCAGGGATCCTTTTCAAAGGATAAGACTATTGGTCAGCACACACTGGCATTCCATGATAGACAGGCAGTGCTAGACAAAAATATATAGGTATCTCTGAAGAACTTCTATGAGGTACATGATCATCCATCTGAGATGGCAGGTTCATTTTGTCTCTCAAAAGGACCAAATGAATAGATGAGTTAAGTCTTAAAAGTTGCTGGACACTACCGTTTCAAATAATAAATCACTCAAATGTTGCACACATTTGTGTTTCACAGAAATATGTCCAATGTCAATCAGCAGGAATTTAGGAATTGTGAAAGGTATATTAAGGTTCCATAAACCAGCCATCCAGCATCCTCCCTGATTTTTTTTAAATATTAAAATTATTACTTCAGAGATATCTCAGGAAAGTTTTGTGTGAAAATCCACAGGAATGAACGAAAAAACCTGGAAAATTTCAAGTCAGTTTCAAATAGAACAACCTCATACTTGCTCCAAAGTTTCATTAATAAAAAATATAACTTTGGATAGTTTGCAATTGAAATATATCATTAATTCGGGGGAAATGTTAGATGTGGGCTTTCTTTCAAATGCAATGATTGCTTTTTTATTATTCCCATGGTGTGAAGAATGTGGATATTAAAAAGTATTTGTGTTCATTTCTCATAATCTTATGAATTTGATTGGATTGATTGATTGATCTTTGGACTCAGAATCATCTAACCAAGCTATAGAATATTTCAAGTCTCCCCAGAGGAGGCTCTTCTTTAAACAATGTAATTTAGGTTCTCCTTTGCACAATATAATTCACAATAGATGGTTTTTACAATAGGCAGATGGTTAATCCATTTATAATTTAAATGAAAAATTAGAGAGCTCGTCAAACACTACTTTATCATATTGATTTTGCTTCATACCCAATGATATCCATGTCCAACTAAACTATGGAATGTTCTATCATAAGATGCAGTGATGGCCTAAAAGAACTCATTAAAAAAACACGAAAAAACTAGGAAAATTTATGAATGATAATGCCTTACCAAAAGGTCCTAGTCATGATGGCTATATACCATTGTCACAACAAATATAATCTTACAATATTTTCTAGGGAACATGAATTGCAGGGTATTTTTCTTTCATACCCTACTAGTACACTTCCTAAAAGTATCTAATTGGCTTCAGTAGGAATCTGAACTATATAATAGAGCCCTTTCTTTTGATCTGGCAAAAAAATTTTTAGACCTACAGGTTTCAAAAAACACCTACAAGTAAAATTTGCAAAAGTTGGCAAATATTTAATGCAGTCATAATTAAAATAAAATAAAAAATTAAACAGCTCATCAAATTCCACTTAATGACATTGATTTTGCTTCGAATCCAATAATTACTGCAATTCAAACATGTCGACAGCACTAGCATAACCAAAACAAAGACCTGTTTAATATCAAAATAGCTGAATAACCCTATGAAACTCTTTGACTATCCTTCATAATCAGAGTGACTTGAGATCAAATACTCTTGGACAAATTTCAGTGTTCACATGGGAGTAATAACTAAGCACAAACATGTGATTCTGTTTGTAATGCTTCTACTGTAAGCATTTTAGACAGGAATAGGCATAACAATAAAGTAAAATTAGATGAGGAAATTCAAATACAATGTTGTAAATTTAAAGATTGTGAGGATTCATCTAGTTGAACCAATAGCAACTAGAGATCAGGGCGGGATGAAAGCTGGCACATAATATTAGCAAAAAAGGAGGCATTCATTCATTCATTCATTCATTCATTCAATTTCCATAGAAAATAATTTTATGCTAGAATGTGAACCACATGGTTCTCTTATTACAGAAAAGGCCAGTGTGACAAAGTGACATCTTGACTCTTGACTTGGATTTTACTTGATGTCACATTTCCAGCTGCTCCAGCCTTTAAAAAAAAAAAAACCTGAGGAACAGGATCTTGGCTGGATATACCTAGTATGGTGTAATGCTAATATTCTAAAGTACTCCTGATTATAACCGGACATTAATACTTTATTTCTTCTTGGAAATAAATGAACCACTCAGATGACATAGGAGATGGAGGTGCCTTGCATTTCCTTGCTTTAGATCAGGGCAGCCTTTTAGAAAAGCCATTGCCTCTAGGAAAAGGATGGGGGAAAGAACATGATTTTCTATTTTTTGTTGCTTCAAAATAAAAAGACTAATCTCCCCTGTTCTTAGTTAATGATGTAAAATAATAAGCCCCCATGCTTATTTCCTCTATCAAATTTCTTCAGGCCAGTAATATCCTGTTCTACATCTTAAGTACTACATTGCCACTCTGGTCCCAGGACCACCTTCACTGGATGAATGGGAGGCTAGTAATTAATTGGTTAGGATGCTAAATTGAAAAGAGCACAAATCCGCCATGCACTGGGTTAAATTAGCTCCGCTCAATCAGTCACAGTATGGGATCACCTAAACTCAAATGACTCATTTTGCATACTTAGTAAATTGCCAGGGAAAGAGAGCAGCTGAAACAGCAATCATCTCTCCCTGTAGATCCCATGGACAAAGGGTCAGACAAGGAAAAGACACTACCTAAGCACCAATTGCCTGCAGTGGACAAGCCAGGTCTACTTGACTGGTCAGTGGAGAAAGAGCGAGTGAGATCCTGAAGCCTTGCCAATAGGTGCCTAATGTAAGGGATTGATAAGGGATGGTGGAATAGCAGGTACTGTTTAGAGAATGTTGGCGGGATTTCTGTATTCCTAAAATGACCCTTTTGTTACATGCGTTAGGGGGCTGCCAGAATCACAGTATGGAAACTGGACTGAGTTAGTAGCTGGGTTACATTTGTTAAGAGAAGAGGGTCGTTTTAATCTATTGTACCTCTATTGTTTAAAATAAAGGAAGGGTATTTTTAGAGCCAAGCGGCAAATGATGCAAAGAGGAAGGAAAACATTTCAAGTTCCATAGAATTATTTTAAAAACGAAGCCCACATTTTAAGAGGATGTGGGGTTATGTATATGTATATATGGGTATATAGAGGTGAGAGAAAGAAAGAGGAAGAGAGATGGATAGATAGATAAGACAGGGATAAGACTTACAATGTAATTTAGGTGGGACTGACCTTGGGAGTCAGAAGGAAGAACTGCAGACTAGACAATGATCAGAGATTTAAAAAAAAAAAGGAATGGGAGCATGGCAAAAGTCTTACAAGGGTCAAAATCAGAATAGACCTGAAAGGGATCTGGGAGGTCTTCTAGTCCAGCCTCCTGGTCAAGCAGGAGATCCTATACCATTCCAGACACGTGACTTGTCCAGTCTCTTCTTAAAAACCTCCAGTGATGAAGCACCCACAACACCTGAAGGGAAGTCGTTCCACTGGTCAATTGTCTTCACTGTTCCCTAGTTTGGACTGTAAAGGTGAGGGAGGAGAGGTACTTTCAGGCTTGCAAGGTTTTGTTAATATAACCTTACAATAAAATTAGAGCTAGTATTTCTGGGTGTCCTTCTTGAGTACCTCACAGTGCTGACACTTGTTGATCTACATCAGGGAATTGGAAGACATTACACTCTAGCAGTGTTTCGTTTGAGAGCTTTCTCTTTTCAGACATTCTCTATTTTAGAAAATCCTCATTATAGGTGGGCAATTAATGATGAGAAGAGTGAAAAACTGAATTCAGACGAAACACCTAGTCTTTCTAATGAGAGCTCCTCTAAAACATGGGTGTCAAACTCACGGTGTCACATTGCCATCACATGATGTTTCACAATGTTTTTTTCCCTTCACGGAGCTGGGGTGGGCGTGGCCTGCACATAACACATCCGGCTTGCAGGCCTCCAGTTTGACACCCCTGCTCAAAAAGAGTATACAGTGGAACCTCAGGTCGCAAACGCTTCTGTTCATGACCAAATCGGGTTCCGACTAACAAATCCACCTGATTTTTGAATCGGGTCATGATTCAAAAATCAGGTGGTGAACAAACCCGGCCATGGCAGATTCCCTTTCCATGCTGATTTCCCCTTCCACATATGTGTAGTCCACACAAATTTTTATCCGCGCATGAGCAGTCAGTCAGGCTTCTGGTCATGACTAAATCGGATTGTGGCCATAGCCCTGGAATGGATTATGGTTGCGACCCAAGGTTCCACTGTATTATTGTTTCCAAACTATTGTTTGAAAAACATTACCCACCCAAGCAGCCTTGAAATAATTATTTAAAGCGAAGTGGCAAATCTAAGCCCTAAAGGCTGAATGGAGTCTCCAATTCTCTTGTTTTTCCTGCAGTCCTTTAAAACCCTTCATACCACATCTAGTGGACATTAACAGAAGATGTCCAATTATTTTGAGGTAAGAAACTTAATAGCAGTAATGTAAGCCTTCAAGAAGGTATCATCAATGATAACAAAAAGAAAGCAAATTTTCTCTTCCTAAACTCTGGAAAGGATTGAAAACAAAAACCGATCTCTGGCCCACCTTCTTCCTCTTAAGAAAATATTAAATTCTGCTTCCATCCCTACAGATGTAGTCCACTCTGTTTTAAAGCCGGACATTGATCAAATTTTACTTAAGCAAGACATTTTATTCTAATACCAACTGAACTTTACATCTGGGAATCCCATAAACAACTACTTCCCTCCAATTGCTTCCTTCCTATCGGCAGTTCTGAAACCTCTTGATGGACCTGTGCTTTTTTCCTCTGGGGCGGCAGAGAACTTTAGAAAGAATTCAGTTATTCAGCCTGATTATTTTTAAAGGCAGCGATAGAATTGCAGATTTTCTAACCGTCACTCTTTTGGAAACCCTAGTTCTATATAAAACCAGGGAATGTCAAAGGAGCCAAAGGAGACCTGGAACAGGATGTTATTTTTTTTTCTCCCATTGCATAGTCAAGTTGGAGAGACCCACTGGATGATATTTACCTAGGAAATGTACTACCAGTTCTGTGGGTGTGGCTTGGTGGGTCTGGCTTGGTGGGTGTGGCAGGGGAAGGATACTGTAAAATCCCCATTCCCTCCCCACCCCACTGACCAGCTTTCCAGCTCCATTCTCCTGTGCAGGATAACAAAAGAAGACCCAGACGATCAGCTGGGACTCAGGAGATAGAGAATAAATGGGGGCAGGGCCTATCAGAGGTGGTATTTGCCTGTTCTCCAAACTACTCAAAATTTCCACTACCGGTTCTCCAGAACTGGTCAGAACCTGCTGAATACCACCTCTGTAGGAAATGCCCATATTTATGAAATGGTTTGGTCCTTTAGGATGCCTTTTCTCCCAGAAATAATGCCAATAGAAACTTCTGTTGCTGATTTGAATATGATCCCATACCTACCAAATGTGAGATATATCACCCAATACCAAAGAAAGTTTATATGAAAGACTGTTCCAGGCACTGAACCATAGCTTTGATATGATACGTGAGTAAAATTCTCTTGAAGATAATACAGCAACATTTGAATCCAACTGCCAACAGGAAATTGCCTGATGTACAAGCAGGGTTTCAGAAAGGAAGAGGAACTCATGATCATATTGCCAATCTACGTTGGATGGAGGAAAAAGACCTCTACATTTGCTTCACTGACTACACAAAAGTGTTCGATTGTGTTGAGCATAACAAGCTTTGGAACCACCTCACCAAAAATATCACTTGAAGCCAAGATCGCCAAACAGAGGCTGTCATATTTTGGGCATGGAAAGTGCTGATGACAACAGTGACAACAGCATAGGCATCTGCAAAACTCACTGATTTAGGAGTAGAACTGTCTGGACAACTATGGAACATTTCATTCTTCCTCTCAATCATGCAGAACTTCTTCCAGGAGACAATTGGACAATATCCAGAAGTAGGTTCATAGAAGTTCATAGGGCTGGAAGCTTCTATAAACTGAAAGCAATTCAGAAGGCTGGGCAAATTTAGACCTGGTAAAGTTCAAAAGGATGTGCATTAATGCACTTATGCAGCTAATGTTGCACTCAATATTTTCTGGGCTAAAGGTTTTACTCTGAATTTGAGGGCCACACTCCAAAAAGACAATTACTTTTTATTTCACACTTTTTCATATGAAAATCAAAGACTGAAGAATTATCATATGAACTATAATTGACTTTAATTTTAAAAAATCAACTATAGTTTATATGATTATTCTTCAGTCTTTATTGAATTATTGTCCTTTTCTGTCATATTACAAGTTCTAATTTGAATTAACACTTTTAGATGTTTCTAAAGGGCACATTTTGGAAATCCGGGGGTTACTTCAGATTGGGTGCCTTTCTTTTAGGTAATTTTTCTTATTAAATGTAGTAGGGCTGTGTTGCTATTATCCTTCTCATCTTCTCATCTTTCCCTACTACTGTACCTTCTTTTATTGGACTCTTATGATTTATTACTTGTTTTTTGTATATTATGATTTATGATTGTGTCTTATGATTTGTGATCTATGACTTATCACTTTGTTGTTTGTATGTACATTGAGAACTTATGCACCAGAGAGTCTATATATAGAGTCATCTTGTAAAAGCATCTTTCTCAGAACTGGTGCACAATAAATTGGTCAGAACTAGAATTCTCAATCAGCATAAAAGTTGCAGTGATTGATTCCATCAGCTGGGAATTCTGGACATTGTAGTTCCAACGTTTCTGGAAGGCAATGGGTTGGAGGGGCTGCCATCTACTTACAGTTAGCTGCCATAGCTTCTCCCAAATGAAGGCTTAAAAGAAGGGCTGGCAATCTTTTGCTGAACTGTCTTTCCCTCTATTTACAGTTTCAACAGGAAAAGGAGTGAAGATTAAATAAACGTAAGGTTGTAAAATTGATGAGCTGAGAAGCTACCCTTCACATTTTATTTCAGCTGAAAAATGGCAATGTATAAACCCAGGCCTGTGCTGTCCTCTGTCTCAGCTGCAACACAAGAATAATAATATAGTCAGGTGATACATGCAAAGTCTTTTGAATTCGCCTAAGGCACAGAATACATGTTAACAGTGCTGTTCTGTTTGGTTCAGTGGGGCTTATTCCCACGTGGGTGGGTAGTCATAGAATTGCAGCCCCCAAATGGTTCACTAATGAACAATTGAAATGTGGTCAAAGGGCTCTGTGGCATATTGTGGTGACCTCAATACACCGTTGAGACTCCAGGAATCAGCATGCCTTAAATGCTGAGTTTTCTGCTAAGAAAAAAAAAAAGACAGGCTTCGAAAATTATAGCCACACACACACACAAAAGAAAGAAAAAACAAACAAAAGGGGGAGAAGAGATAATGCTGAAGGAGCAGGCATTGACTTGAAGTAAGGAGATTTGATTTTTCAAAGGGTCAGCTCAAATAGGGAGGGGGAAGGCACAATGGGGAGATGGGAAAGGTGTGATTCAAAGTACAAAATTGGTTTTCAACCTCAGAAGCACTTATTGTTGCCATTGAAGCAGTAATGGCTTTTTGCTTCTTTTCCCCTGTGCTCATTGCACCCAGGACAATTACCTCTTTTTCTTTTTGTAATTATTTTATTGGAGTTTACAAATACAAAGATAAAAGACCAATACAAGTAAGGAAAATATAAAAAGGGAAGAACAATTGAACTGCAAAGAGAATATATATCCTAACCAGCAAAAGTCTATTAAGAGTTACCAGAAATAGTAGTATGTATGTTTTAATCTTAATATAATCTATGCATTTTGTATTCCAGTGTATCACTTTCCCTAAGAAATAAAGCAAAAGTACTCTTTCCCCATTTATAAACAGATCTTTACACCTTCATAGTTCAGTCCTGGTGACAAAGAAATTCCATTAATAGTCATCAGAACCTACACTATATATATTAACTCTAACCAATTAAGTCCACTTTGAATCTCTTCTGTTTACTTTTCTTGAATTTTAATCCTATTAAATAATATCCCACAAGCTTTTTAAAAAAAGTATTTTCTCTTTATCTCCCCTCGGGAACAACTTCATTAATTTAACATGTTCCTTTTGTAAATTTAAGATAAGAAAGCTTTCCAAGTCACTCTTCTGGTTTATTATTTTTATGACTCCTTTAGTTGTTTGTTTCATTTGTAAATCCATTGTAGTACATTTTTCCACATCACTCTTACACTGTAGCATTTTAAAATCGATTTTCAAATCCACAGCATTTTTTTCCAAATCACTTTTATAAAGTAGCATTTAAAAAAAAAAATCCAAATCCATATTCAAATCATCATCCATCTCTGTTTTATGCTATAAAATTTCTTTTCTTTGATATCATCTTATAGTATCAGATAATCTTGTAATTTCTGAGTACATAGTTCTCAAACAACCTTAATTTCTTCTATAGTCAAATAGTACTGTATTGTTCCATTGTATTAATGAGTCATTTCTCCTTTAATTGTAATCCTAGGTTCCCTCTAGTCAACCTTCAAAGTCCCCTCTTATTTGTTTATTCTCCCATCCACAGAACTTTCCCACTTTCTTACAGTTAATTTCAAAATCTTCATATATTATTTTATAAAATGTTAAAAGCCCCACAGGAAATATTCTTTCAAGTCCATCTAGTGTCCCTTAACTTTCCAAAATCAACATTCTTGTCCTCTTTTACTCTTTCTTGCAAAGTTTTTCTTTTCAGTCCTTACACTTGCATAAAAGTTCTTTCACCCAGGGCAAAAGGAGATTCTCCTGGTATAATGAAACTTGCCCTTCGGAAGTTTTTATCATATAGAAAATCAGTCATGAGCAGCTTTCCAAAGTAGTTAAGAGAGGAAACGGGTAAACTTAATGCCCAATTGGAAAGTGCCAAACTACAGCTTAGGCAAGATGATTTTCCTCCTGGCTTCCAAAACTCTCAAACCCTCTGGAGACTGCTGAGTTTACCATCTCTTCACTGGAAGATTCTGTATAGAGCAAATGTGGGTGATCCTTGTCCTTTTTTTTTTAATCTGGAGAGAAGTTCTGAGGAGTTGATCTGTTGTAATGATGAGGCAGTCGAGGTGTTTGATCATGATCAAATGAATCATGATGAACTTTATTGGAGTCTAGTCTTGCATTTATACACATTTTTAGTAATCCTCTAACATTGGTTAACTTTGGTTTCTGCTTAACTTTCGTTACTGTTTAGCATATTAAACAATTAATTATCTCTAGTTAAAGTCTAACATATGTTTACTTCCTCTCTCTAATCCTCCTTTACATTAATGACTTTGTTTGTCTGAGTTGTAATTGCTTGTAAACATTCCTTATCTGAGGTTTGCCATCCAAGATAAGAATATTCCTGCAATTACAACTCTACATTGATCCATTTACCAGCTTCTCTTTGTGCCAAGGTTGTCACAGGGCCCTCTTCAGTTCACCACTGCTGCCCCTGGAAGTCCAAGGAACATCAGTTCATAAGGCCAGGTGGGAAATGTGGGATCCCCCAGATGTTACAGCTCAGCTGGCATGAGGAACGATGCCGAAAGCTGCAGTTCTCAACCTTGGCACAAAGAGAAGCTGGTGAATGTCCTAAGGGGATCTAAACAAAATCCATTCAGCACATTGTGTTTTCATTACACCATTTCAAAGGGAAAGTATTTTGTGCATTTGATCTTCCCTGCAGTGATTCTTGGAAATTGCAAGGGAATTCAAGGAAGGGAGGGCAAATAGGTCCTATGAGAAACTCTGTCATCACTGGCTGGGACAGAAAAAGTCACAAGGAACTGCCTCCTTTATAATTTTGAGAAACTTTTGGGATCTGTAGAATGGACAAAATAGTTTCCCGTCTATTTCATTCTTGAAAATGACACAGCATTTTTTCCCTCTCAGTTCTATAACATGATTTGTTCCTATGGCCAACCTCTCTTTAACTGGCTTTTGCCCTTCTCCCCCATCGCGTGTCGTCATTTTTCAGGATTCTCAGTCTTGCAATTAAAGGTAGACATAATATTTGCCTTCATTCGTGAGACGTGATTCATTTACATTCTGTATAAGCATTACAGCTCCTCTTCCATCTGGGTTAGGGGACTGTGCTTTGCTTTGCCAGTTATCTGATGCTATTTGCCTTGTTGAGTTACAGCAATGGCAAAGTTTGGCTCCTCCATTTGTTTTGTTTCACCCTGGGAGGGGGGGTCTCCTCCATCTCCTGCAACTTCTGGAGTAGTCCCAGAAGCAGTCTCAGAAGCCGAGAGGCTGTGCTGCTTCACAAAGCTTCAAAGGATACTTCTTTGAAATGTCATCAAAGCAAAGAAGCCCTTCAAACTCCCAAACTTGCCCTTTTCAAAAGGCAACTGGACTTTCTTGGTTTTTCCTTGAAGACATTTTGCTTCTCATCCAAGAAGCTTCTTCAGTTCTGAGTGGATGAGAAGTGAAATATCGTCCTAAATCAAGAATGTCCAGTTGCCTTTTGAAAAAGCACTTTGGGGACAACCATGATCTGGATGACTGAGACATTGAGCTCTTCAGAGCTTTTCAAGCTTATACCTTGCAATGTTTAACAAACATGTGGTTCTTCTATCCAGGATTGGATGTGACTAAACATCAAGTGCTTTTTTTTAAGAAATTCAACAGGATATAAGCCATTTGGAGAGAAATTTGGAATTATGATCCCCTTGATCAAAAAAAAAAGTCTTCATCTGGAAGAGAAAGCTATGTTAGAACCTTTCTCCCAGATTTACAGGCAGAAAAGCTAAGCTGTAATATTTTGCTTGATATTCTAGCTGTATGTGTTCTTGAGCATGCTGTGTGCATTTATGTTTCTATCTCAACAGACTTCTTTCCTTTTAAATGGAGCTGCTCTAAAAGAGAGGTGCAGAAATAATTGCAGGCTAAGTGTGCTGCGAGTCACTTTTTCCTTACTGACCTCACACGCTGATTTCAAAGAGGCAACTGTAAAGAGCATTTTCCTGTGATTGACTAACCCAGGGCTTTCTCCAACAAAGCCACGACCTGTATCAATCACTGGAAGCAAGTCTGCAAGAACAAACATCCATGTCATTTGACAGCTTCATATTTGGAGCAAACAAGCAAGTGCCTGCCTTTTACACAACATTTACTGGTTTATCAGGAAGTTGTACTTGATTTCCCTTGACATTATTTATGGCAAGGAAGGGACTTTAAGCTCCAGCCTTTAAAATGTAGCACACATCGGTCCTTCAGCAAGATCCCTGTTGAACACAAATTGTTTATATGTGGTAGGAATAGGAAGATGGTTTCTTTCATTTTAGATTGATTGATTGATCTGTTCCTTCTGTGGTCTATCATCAATGCACTCATTGCCATGCAAGTGAGTCCATCCATTTTGTTGCTAGTTGTCCTCTTCTTCTCTCCCCTTCCACCTTTATCATGATTAGAGACTTCTCTAGAGAACTAGGTCTTCACACAACATATACAAAGTAGGATAATATGAGCCTGGTCATTTGTGCCCTAAGAGAGAACTCTGGGCTGATGAAGATTTCTCTACCATGAACTAAAAATACTCCAGATGCCTGCTGTCCTGGGAGGCTATTTACTTTTTTTTACTTTCAACCATTGTTTTGAGATGGCAAGAATGGCAGTTTCAGAAGGATGAAAGAAAAGGGAAGGTTATTTTAAAGTATCTATGAAAAAAATTTCTTTTTACACGGATTCACAAGAACAGTCTCATAGAAAGTTTTGCCTGAAGCAGGGAGAACTAATCTTGACTTTGCCATTTCCTTGTTTGTTTATATAAGCCACTGGGCCATGAGTGGCCAGCAAATTAGTAAACACTGGTCACTTTCAGAGGTCACTATTTCCTCTCTCAGAGGTAGTTTGAAGACAATCCATGACTGTCTTCCAAACAGCATAGTCAAGGAACAAAAAATCAATGCCTTCTTCTGAGATGCCACAAGGTTCAACAACAAACTCCCTCCTCCTCATTCCATACAAAAGAGAAATGAGGGGGAAATGCATGCATCTCCTCAGCCATGTCCTTACTTCAAGTTGTGTGCATTTGTCCAGTGGTATACATGCACAATCTGATTGGTTCCTAACAGGGGTTACTAAAAACCTATCAATTTCCCTTTCCCCTTGATGGATCAGGAATTGGAAATAAGTAAGCGAAGGAAGAACTCTTGTAACTGGGGGAAAGGACAACTCAAAAACTCCTACCACTATGTTTACAGTACCATCATTTTAAATACCTGAAGTTGAGCCAGAAATAAATTGGCTCCACTCACAAACACAGCCAATATCTTGGGATCAGAGGAGCACAGCTGCTTCAGCTAGGAGCAGAGTTTCCATGGGGAAGTCCTCTTCCTTGAAAAATGCTAACTATTTATTTAGATAGTACTTGGGGTGGGAGAAATATAAGAGAGGGCCAAGATGTGAAGTGAGGGTGAGGTTGGGGATATTTGTGTGTGTGAAGAATTAAATTATAGAAGGGAAGGGGGAAAATGCCCCCTTTTCGTGTATAGCTCTCCCAGAAAATACGATGGTTGTGTAAAATGCAGGATAGGAGTTACCTCTTTTTCTAGAAAATTTTAGAATCTAATGATTCTTTACATTGTATAAATAATTTCCTAATAGAAGACATATCCAAAATACTTTCTTCCAGGGGTGGGATTCCACTGGTGTTACTACCGGTTCAGTAATTACACTTCGCGCGCATGTGCGCTGGTGTAAAAAAAAAACCTTAAGCTGTGCCACCCGGACAATTGACAAGCTGTGCCACGCAAAGCAGCTGAGGTTGAAAAAGTAGGAAATAAAGGACAGGTAAGAGCCCGGGCAGGTGGGTGGGCCAAACAGCAGCAAACACAGAACTGGTTCAATGTCTGCTGCTCTTCAGAGCTACTGGTTCTTTAGAACTGGGCAGAACTGGTAGCATCCCACCCCTGCTTTCTTCACAAGGATGCTTTCAACACAAAAAGATGAATCCTACCCAAGGCCTAGATTAAATGCATAATAAAAATCAGCTTTTGATGATACTCAGTCACATCTGAAACACTTTTTAAAATACAATTTTTGAATGTAATTGCTAAAACATTATAGCAGCTCTGTTTTATAAGCCCCACTAACGAATACTTCCTAAGAAAACAGGTATTTATGGTATGTGCCTAGGTAGCTGAATATCCTATTGTATTTATGTAGCTAAAGTTAAACATCGATAGAGTATGATGAGAAATACCTAACCTGAAAAGAATTTGGGATCAGTAAGGGTGGAATCTTTCAATGTGGGAAAACAGAATTGCAATACATGAGAGAACAACACAAATATTAACCTGTGCAATCCTCACTTAAAGAGGGATCGATATATACCTTCAGGGATGGGATTCTACCAGTTCGCACCTATTCACTAGAAACGGTTGTTAACATTCTAAGCAGTTCGGAGAACCGGTTGTTAGAAGAAATTACTGGCCTAATCCTGTAAGGAAGGCAGGAAGGAAACATTCTGGTGTTGCTTACAGAAACTGCCTCTCTGTAACCCTTATTACATTCTTGGCAGGACTAGACTTCCTGTCTCAGGAACTTCTCTGGAGGTTTTTTTCCCCTTCTTTGCTGGTACTTTGCTTGTGTGGAGTGACCATTGAAAAAAGTGACTTATGACCATTTTTCACACTTACAACTGTTGCAGCATCCCCACAGTCATGAGAGGCCAGGCGAGGAGATGTATGCCTCGATGTGAGTGATATTGAGTTGGCCACACCCAGCCAATAACATGACCACCAAGCCATGTCCACCCAGTCACATGACCACCAAGCCACACCTACCACCTAAGCCACACCCACAGAACTGGTTGTTAAAAATTTTGAATCCCACCCCTGTATACCATCTTTTCTGTCATTTGAAGGTGTAACCATTCAGCGATTTTACCTTATTCCTTAGAGTGTGGATTTGCCTTCCAAACAATTCCACTTCCTAGATGTCCATCCTCCAATCCCTGATCAAGCAGTTTAAGACCAGCCTGAAGCTGTCTTCACTTTTCCTGACTTTGAAACTCCGAGAATGTGCACGCCATTACTATGAGCCAATCATTGTGTTGCTGCTGTCTCTCCAGAGGGCAACATCATCATCCTATCTGTGGCTCACAACTCAGCCCAGAGGTTTTTTTTAAAAAAAAAACATTGCCTTGCACACAAAAATATGGATTGCTCCTCCTGCAGCATTTCTCTGGAGCCTTATAATCCTACAACGGTTTCCTGGCTTCTTTGCTATTTATTTTATTTTGTTTGGTTGCTTGATTGGTTTATAGGCTGCTCTAATCTCCTACAGCTCTGGGCAGCTTATATAACCAATCCACAAAATATTTTAACAGTATGTGAGAAATATCTTTGGAAATGGGGCAAAGAGTCATGGCCAAAGGAACAACCAGATAAGAGGCAGCATAGCTCATGGATCCATAGTAGATGAGGCAAGGGGCTCAGAAGAGACCCTCCCTAGTTTCTTGGACTGTAAAGGAGATGGGGGAGAATGGTACTTTCCTATTTGCAAGACTGATGTCAGCCTAATGGGGTAAACCAAATAGGAACCACAACTAGATGATGTATTTCTATACCTACCCACCAATGGCAGTAACGTTTTGCCCAGTCTCCCAAGATCTTTCTCACTTCTACAGTACCTTTACCTTTTGACATGTAATAGGAAAGCAGTCCAGCGTTGTAATCGAGCACGAACCAGCGGTACTGCCGACGTTTCTTGGACTCCATCTTGGAAGCTGGTAAGATGCCAAATAGCCCACTAAGGGGAGATGCCAGTCTCACGAGCAGGGGTTAAAACGAAAGGGAGGGGAAGTGGAAGAGCAAGCGGAAAGAGCGCAAGCACCATCCATGAGCGACGTCGGAGGGAAGCAGTGCGAGACGAATACCTTTACGATACAGAATCAAAAAGAAAAGTGAGGAAAAACTTCAATAGTCATTTAAAAGACCAGAACATTGCACAAGGGGTCCATCATCCACACTGATCCAGGTTTGAAGGGCTCATTGAAATAGGGCCAGGTTGGGGACCCTTCGAGGCTTTGGAAGGAAGGGCGTTCCTGTTAGGCACCATGATACAGAAGGTCATTTCTTGAATCCTACTACTGGTAGGTGACCTTGCTTAATCAATGGCATCTGTGTGGATGAGTAGACACTAAGGGGGAGCAGCTGGTCCTCAGATAGCAAGGCCATATGCCCAAAAGAGCTTTACAGGTGATAACCCGCAACCCAAACTGCATTCAAAAACTGACCGGTGAGCAGTACAATAGGAGTAGAGTTCAGTAAACTTTTCATGAACTGCTCATAACTGCTTGAGTCATCGCTTTCTAGATTGGCTGCAGCTTTCAAGTACTTTTCAAGGGCAGCCCACTTACAGCTTGTTGTAATAATCCAATTCCAAGGTGACCAAAACGCTAAATAACTCTGAAGGTAAAATGATAACATAGCATGTTAGTGATCTTCTAAGCAAACTCCCAAAAGTCATGTTAATGAATTCATGGTCTTATGGCGGATACTTTGTGGGAGGGAGAGCTAAGTTCAAACTAATATGTACAGGAAGAGACAAGTTCTAAAACAAGATAAAGAACTCTTATTAGAGTCAGGGAAAATAAGTGAACCTTGATGTTGGGAGCCATGGTACAGCGAGAGTTCCCCCCAAGGAGGAAATAAATTGCCTACAATAGGACTAGCACTTAGCATATAGACTTACATAGAGCTTCACAGGGCTTTACAGCCCTCTCTAAGCAGTTTACAGAGTCAGACTATTGCCTCTAACAATCTGGTCCTCATTTTACTGACTTCGGAAGGATAAAAGGCTGAATCAACCTTGAGCCTCATCAAGGTCGAACTCCAGACTGTGGGTAGAGTTTGCCTGCAATACTGCATTCTGACTCCTGCACCACCGGAGCCCTTCTACAAAATCTGCAGAGCTGAAGCAGTTCAAATACAAGTTTCACTGTGGTGTCAAAGAAACCAAAGCAGACTCATTAACAAGCTTAACACAGCAGAAAACCAGCCAGGTCAGGAGTGTCCCCCAAGAGAATACAAAGCATGGATGTGGAAGTGTCTTGTGGCTGCCAAATTACCCTCGGCACCTATATCATTGTATCAGTTCAATTGTCCCAGCTTTTACCTAAAGAGTATTGGGAATAATATTATTTAGAGATTAAGCAAAATCTTTCTTTGTCATATTGAGTCCTTTAGTAACAACTGGACAGTATCCAAATAGATTGTGGCTGGAGGTGGGGGTGCGGGTGATGTTAAATTCCTTCATTTATATATTGCAGGTATGCTCTGAAGCCATATTCTCAGAAGAAAATAGCTTCCAGCTTCAGATAAAAGTTATCTTCCATCTCTTTACCATCACCTCTGGGACCATTATAGGCCCAATATTGAGCAGTGAGGACGTGGTAAGTGTTAACTGGGGGTTTTGCAAAACATTTTGAATTTGAACCATCGTGAATTCAAAACACCCCTTTTGAGCTGGAAATATCCTATTTCAAGTGCAAAATGGGTTGCCCTAATCACGTGGGAAACGTTTGGAGTTCGAACCATTTCCTAAATGATCAAAAAGAGCCCATTTGGCATTCTAAATAGGACATTTTGAATTTGAAACAGTTCCAGTTCAAAACATTTTGCTTTGCTCTAACATGAACGATCCTTTCTCATAACAGCTGACAGAACTGGTTCCCATTCCCTCTCCTCCAACTTAACAGGGCCAGTAAATCAAAGACATAGAAAGCAATATGGCGCCAAGAGCTTGTTGTAGATTGTTTTTTAAAGAAAACACTAGTTTCAAGAGACCACAAGCAAAAGAAAAGCAAGAAGAAATAAGTGAAACAAACATATTTATGTATCTAATGTTTGGGTATGTCTTATGTAGCGTTGGAAAAAACCATGGAGCTCTTCTAGTCCAACCCCCTACTCCAGCAAGAGGCACTATACCATTTCAGGAAAATGATTGCCCAATCTCTTCTTAAAACCACCAGTGATGGAGCAACTTCTGGAGGCAAACCTGGTTAATTGTTAACCATGTTAACTGGCTAATTGTTCTTTCAGGAAATCTCTCCTTAGTTCTAGGCAGGTTCTCTCCTTGATTAGATTCCATCCATTGCTTTTTGTCCTGCCTTCAGGTGCTTTGGAGAATAGGTGGACCCCCTCTTCTTTGTGGCAGCCCCTCAAATATTGGGATATGCTGCCCATCATCCATGGGCCTATAACCAACAGAGGGTTCTTTGTCCTTACCCTTTCCTTCCTGAATGTGGCACCTCAACAGAGGTGAGGAACAAGAATCAGAACCAGCTCTGCTCAAATTCTTGTGAAAAGCAACCCTCGTTGGCAGTCCATGATGCACTTCACGTCTCTTCCTATTGTCCCAGGATGGAAATATTTGTCCCAGGGTGGAAATATTTGTCCTTGAAGGCCCATAAATCTTCAATGGCACAGCATATTTTACTAGTTTTGGTTACTGCCTGCCACAGCAGTGGATACATGAATAATCTCAAAACAGGATTATTCGGTGAGAAGACTGTAGGAAGACTACCCCTCATGCCATCTTTATTATGCTCCTCACTTTACCTTCCAATGAACTCCAAACAGTAAAACAAAAGACTGCATAAGCCTTTTAACACCTAGCCTAAAGCTAATAAAGCACCATCTTTACACAGGCGAAATTGGCAAATACCAGCAAATTAACTAAATAAGAGAATTCCCCTCTGGATATTGCAAGTTCTTCCTTTCATCACACAAACATTCCACAGGACGTTTCTTCAAACAACTCCCCCACTCCTCAAGGTGACAACCATTAATTTACAAAAAGTAAATACTGGAAACCTAATACATACACACACACACACACTCAGAGTCAAGTCACGTCTTCCTCTCTACCGGATCTTGTGGGCCTTCCAGTAACCTCCAAACAGCAGGCTGAGTTCCCAAACTTCTTTCTGGGGACAATTGGAGGACTTCCTATAAAGGTAACTAACTACCCATAAAACTGTGATTTAGGAGTTACATTCCATTGCCAAATGCTGCTGTGGAATCAACTTTGCTTTTGGCAGAGGGTTGCAGGAGGCCCTCACAGCCCAAAATGGAGCTCAGGAGCTCGTTTTCAATGGCAGAGCACTCAGGCCATCACGGGTGCCCCCAACACGAGTGATGTCGCCACGCTGGCCACCCACCACACCACACCACCCCCCAAGGTCAAACACAACTCTAATGCAGCCCTCAGTGAAATTGAGTTTGAGACCCTTGAGCTAGCTATCCAGGATAACTTGTCCAGGCAGAATAGGAATGAGGTTCAAAAATGATGTTGCAAAGTCAGAGTTCTGTGAGATCATATTCCAGGGTTCCAGTTTTGGGTGCCCAACCCTCAAAGAATATCCCTGGAAAAGTCAGCAACAAGGGTAGTTGCCATTATAAAAAAGTAAATATGATCCAAACTAAATACTGAACAGAAAATGAATGTGATTGTCTCAATCACCCCTCTCAATTTCAGAAACGTTGTGAAACAAAGCAAGATCTTCCTTCCCATTTAAACATGTATAGCTTTAATATATGATGTTATTGTTTCCAATGAAAAAGTTTACTATATCAAGTTGCAAGGTTCTTTGTTTTATTAATTATTTAATTATTAAAAAAATAACTGGTATATTTATTCCTTACCCCAGTGGTGGGATTCAAAAAAATTTACTACCAGTTCTGTGGGCGTGGTTTGGTGGGTGTGGCAAGGGAAGGATACTGTAAAATCTCCAGTCAGAGGTAGTATTTGCCGGTTCTCCGAACTACTCAAATTTTCCATTACTGGTTCTCCAGAACTGGTCAGAGCCTGCTGAATACCTACTTCTGTTTACCCCAATGATTTATTTAATTTATTCATGGAACGGCCACACATATTTACTTGTCATTTGAGGAAGCCACAGCACCACAAAGTTTGAAAACCCACTGTAGGGAAGACTTCTTCTTCCTACACGTTCAGCCAGGCTGTTTATTGACCATGTTGATTGGAGGTTATTCCAGCTGAATTATAATGGAGCTGAGGGCTTCCATTTCTCAAAGATAATAGCAATGCAAAAGGAACCAATGCAAAAAAACAACAACCTGTGATTCCAAAGTCTAAACATTCTTTTATTATTTCAGCAGGGAGCTGAAGAAGGCCCGATCCCTAAGCTTTTTTTAAATACGTACACATACAGAGAGAGAGAGAAAGAGAAAGAGAGAGAGAGAGAGAGCACCCTTGGAAAGTTTCTCTTTGTATTTTCAATGTATATCCTCTTCTTTTTTTTCTCACATTTCAGTGACAATGAGTGCAGTAAAAACTGAATGGAAAATCAATAAATGTTTCATCAGCCTGAAGTTAAAATCCATTCAGCTTTCAGGGTTTTCTATATATATTTTTGTGTTGTTGTTGTTGTTGTTGTTTGAACGGATAGCATGCTGGGCCTGAAGGATGCAGGCATGGAGAGAAAGAGATGGAAACCTGGGACACGGGAAACAATTATCTTTTGGTGAAAAAATAATAAAGAAGCAGCTTTCTTGTAATATGGGCATGGCTGACAACATTTCACTTAATGCAAGGATGAAACTTAGGGAGCCAGAAAAATTCTGTATATCACAGCGTTTCAAATAACAGAGATGCCTTTAAAAAAAAAAAAAAAAAGAGCTACAATGTTATTTTCATTCTAGTTCCATGTCTGTTTGTTTTTTAGGAGTTGCAGCTTGGTAAAAAAATATATAGCATTATGTATTTCTTCAAGAATTAACATGCGTTTCCTAATCTAATGACTCTCAAGCGTGGGGACCAAGAATACCCAGAATACCTGTCAGCGCCCGGGAATCTCTTGTTTTTTTCATATGAAAGACTCAGAGTTGCCATGTAGATAATTGCTGCCTGCAGTTCTCTCAGCCCAGCTACTCATCCTCTCTTAGTTGGAAGATCCTGACTAGGAATAGAAGATGCTCAAAATAGAACGTTTAAAGACTGACAGAAGGCAGACATCCTTGTACGACAAGAAACATATGAGGAACGCTGTATATTTAAGGATGGCTCATATCATTAGCCTAGAAAGCAAATGTTCCTGCCTTCTTTACAAGTTCTCATTCCCTTCGAGGAAAGCTCATCTGGTTCTAATTTTTCTTTGGAAAAGAAAAAATTAGGATTTCAGAGAAATTTGCAAGGGTGGGTGAATCTATGATATATGTTTCCTTACAGATAGTTCTCAAGTTACCACATTATGGTGGTGCTGAATGAGGGGGATTTATGACCAATCCATAAAGTTGTAGCCGTTGTAGAATCCCTATAGACATGTGATAACAATAGACATGCTTAGGCGCCCAGCTCACGATCATAACAAGCCATGGTCACACAAGTGACATTTTGCCAGGCACGAAGAATCAGGACCATGCGTAGAGTTACAGTTAAGCTGATTTATTGTTCGCGCCCACACACAAGAACCTAGTCATCTAATGGTCAGCACTAAAATGGTGCTTGATGACAGTTAACAGAATTCAAGAGGAGCTGGACTTGGACTGCTTGTGAGAATGTAATGACTCCAGGCTGATTCCTCTTTTGACTCCTACCCCAGTCTTTGCCTCTCCTTCTCCTACACCTTTACAATCTTTCTTGCTGGCTTCCCACAAACCAAGTCAATAAGGAAACCAACAGAGAAGGTCAGAAATTGCTTCCCTAAGATATTCCCCCACTTTTTCTTCCAAGGAGTCTATTTATGGGCTCCCAAGGAGTCCTGTATTCCACAGCACTCCCACCCATTGATGAGCCATGGTGGCCCACCTACACTCTGTAGCACCTGCTTGTGGCCCCCACAAACCTGTGGTCCCTACTGGCCCAACTACACTGAGAAGCACCCATCCATGGTCTCCATCGGCCTGTGTGCTCCATACCATGGTTCTCATCAAACTGTCCACATTTCATAATGCCTGCCTGTTACAATCCACTCAGCATACATGCACCTTCCACACACCATGGTACCTGGTCATGGTAGTCCCCTTCCCCACAGCATCAGTTTACTCCCCCTACCCCCAGCTCCTTGCCTGGGACTCCCACCTCTTCCCACTTAGACCCGCATAGTCCTGGGATTATTATAACAACCAGGACTTTACTGTTGATAAATAATGCAGTCACATAAAAATGGTCTTTATGACCGTATCGATTAGTATCAAAAATTCCAGTCCCAATTTTTGTCATAACCTGAGGTCTATCGGTACAAGGTGACCAAGAAATGTATGTGGGTGTTCTGTCTTTATTACAGGCTGTCCTTCTTTGGCAACTGCCTTGGTTTGCAGTTACAACAGTGATGAAAAACTAACTCCATGACTAATTGTCACATTTATGACCTTTGCAGATTTGTGAAGCAAAGGAAAGCTGAGGTGAGATTTTAAATATTGACATAGTTTCACATAGCAAACATTCCACTTAATGGGCAAGCTGCTGGTCCCAATTATGGCCACTAAATGAGGACTGCCCATACGCCATCATCTCCTCAATCTCCTTGGCTCTTCAGCCTTCAGTTAAATCACCAAAGAAAGACCTCAGAAGGCGCAATTCTGCTGGGGCCTTTTCAGTGGCAGCGTTATGCTCTCTGTTACGGTTGAATCAATCTTGTCCTTGAGAAATTGTTGGAATATTCTTCCCTTGGCCCTTATAAAAACAGGCAGAATTCATCCAATCACTTTCAACAGACCATATTGAACAATATCCATGCCCGATTCTCCTTTTAAGACCAGGCATTTTGTTATTGTTGCTGAAAAGATTATGATTATTACTGCCTCACCAAATATTTCTAATCTGAAGCCTGTAATGGAATCAAAAATAGCACCGTGTTTCTTTTCTGCTGATTAAATATTTGCAAAAAGGTGCCGTGAAATGTATTGTGCATTTACCATGGCAATTTGGAAACAAGGCAAGGCAAATGCTTTGCTGTGAACGAAGGCAAATATTCCTGGAAAACATTTACACACACACACACACACACACACACACACACACACACACATTGTGCTTCCCCCAGGCCCTCCCTTCCTGATTTCTGACATGTGCTGCATTTCAAGCAGCAGAAGAAACAAGGAGGGCAAAGGAGATAATGGAAGAGCCATAATCAAAGCTGTGATCAAGCTGCATGCTAACTCATTGATCTCCAAAGGCATTAAAGGTCTCCAAGTCCATTTGCATCCCTCTGGAGTCATCTTCATTAAATTCAAAGGATCCCAGAACATCTGTGGAACTGTAAATTGAATTTTAACACTCAAATGAACAGCAACCCAAATCAGTCGCCTGTGTCCGATATAAAACTCTGTGTGTGTGTGTGTGTGTGTGTGTGTGTGTGTGTGTTTGCACACGTGAGTGAATGTGCATGCGTGCACGCATGAAGAGAGAGGTGACTAGTGGGGAAAGACTACTAAAACTGGTAGCAAAAATCTGATTTTAGTTAAAAAATGGCAGATTAATCACCGCTAGGTGAGCTATTTAATTTCTACCTTCTCAGTTATAAACCAACAGGCCATCCTCTTGGCATTCATCTCCTGTAATAAAAATCAAATTGATGCAGAAGTTATTAAATTTGCTCTTACAAAGAACCAGGTTCCCTGTAGCCAAAGGGAAAATGCATGCCATGCATGCATACAAAGAAAAAGCTGCTGTTCGTTTCTGTTTGATTTTTGATGGGGAAGCTAAGTTGAACTGTCTAGAGGACTCGGAAATCCCCATAGAGTACAGCGATCCGTGAATGAATACGAGCAGCATCAGGGCCATTTTGCATTGCTGAGTTGATTTCTCAATCAGCTGAATAGCTCCTTCAATCCCTGCATCAGCAGAAAACTGTATCTGCCTGAAATTGGCTGTGACCCTATTGTGGATTTTGCCTTCCTTCTGATCCTGGCCACCTCTTCTCTCTAACACAGTGAAAAAGTCTAATAGACTTTACACACCTGGGGGCAAAGGTGGAATTCAGCCGGGTCTCACCGGTTCACGTGAACCAATTATTAACTTTTTGCCCAGTTCAGAGAACTGGCTAATCCCACCTCTGGCAAGCCCCGCCCACAGGAGACTAGTGGGAGCGCCCCTGGCAGGCCCCACCCCACCACCAGGGGTGCTCCCACTAGTCCCCCATGCACTGCATTTTGGCTTCCAGGTTAGTGCAGGAGGCCTTCCAGGCCCCAAACAAGGTGCGGGGGTGTCATGTGGACCCACACACACGTCCCATTTTGGCTTCCAGGTTGGTACAGGAGGCTTTACCAGGCTCAAAACCCCTCCTCTAGGGTGAGTTGGGAACGGGAGTTTTGCCTTATCATTACTGTGGGGTGAGTTGGAAATTTATCATTGCTCCTAAGGAAGTAGGGACCAGTAAAAGAGGAATGGAAAAAAATCCCTATCTGTAGATTAGTGTTTTTCAGTCTTGGCAAGTTTAAGATGGGTGAACTTCATGCTGCCTGGGGAATTCTGGGAATTGAAGTCCACGCACCTTAAAGTTGCCAAAGTTGAGAAGCATGGGTCTACACTAGAGGTTAGGATTTTCCATTCCTGTTTTATTTAGAGTTTGGTGCAATTAAACAAATCGATTGTGGTTTCATTAACAAATAGTGATGAAAGCAATATGAACCATTACTGGACTTTTTATGAGAAACTGAAATTAAAAGTTGATCTGGGCTTTGATGATTAAATAAGGGATTATGGAAATAATGTAGACAAATGTTAATCTTAGAGTAAGAGTTTGATATATATATATATATATATATATATATATATATATATATATATATATATATATATATATATATATATATATATATATATATATATATATATATATATATATATATATTTATATCTGTACCAAAGAAAGTTGGAAGTCATTCTTTTTCAGTTTTCCTTCTTTTCCTCTTTCTTACACTTTCCCTCTTTTTCTTTCTTGAGCCTTTTCTTTTTTCAAATCTGTTTTTTATTTGTTTATTCCTTAGCTTTGTATTTTTTGATGTATGAAGGATCAAATACTCAGCCATTATAATTCTACATTCCTTATTTACAGAAATCATATCGAAATTTAGAATGAAACCCACTGGGAGCCATCTCATATAAGGCAGGCTCTGAGTCCCTCTAACCAAAAAGTGTTTATCGATAGAAGATAATATTTGTAGCTCAGGGTTGAATTGTGGGGTCCTTGGTGCTCTCTGAGCTTGATGGTTTTCTTGCAAATGTTTCTTTACCAAAGTAGGTAACATCATTCATACTAGAAGGGAGTGGAGTTTGCTCTTATTTTCATATACTGGTGCCTTACCCTGTATATGTGACAAACGGTCATAACTTTTTGGGTGCCATTGTTAACTTTGAGTGATCATTAAACAAATGATTGTAAAGCGAGGTCTATCTGTACTTTCCAGATTATAGGAATCTGCCTTATTATAGTGTAACTATTAGTCCATCTAGCTCAGAGTAACTTGCTAAGGATTGTTTTGCTTTTTCGGGAAGGCTGAGGCACACCAGTTAATCAACTTTCTCAACCTTGGCCACTTTAAGATGTGTGGACTTCAATTCCCAGAATTCCCCAGCCAGCATTGCTCGCTTGGGAAATCCTGGAAGCTGAAGTTTCTACTATCTTTAAAAAAGGGAAGGTTGAGAAACTCTGACCTAGCCCCTTAGTCACCTGTAGGAAGCTTTTTCCCGGGGGGATTTGATGCTAGGGAATTTTTCAAACTGAAGTTTCAAAACATGTGCGAACACAGGGATAAGACTGCTATAAAGAATGCTAAAATGCACAAGAGAAATAAATAAAATTTTGCAAAAGGGTGCACTGCTTGAAAGATAACAAACTCTGGGGCATTCCATTTTGGTTTGGTCATGCATTGCAGAGCCCTTAATTTGTTTCCCCTTATTATTTTAGGGAAACGGTTTAGGGATGCATAAATTGAGATGATTGTCTACTCAGAGTATTAGGTTTAAATTAACTTGACTTCCCATTCCCATCTCTCACATCAGGGAGTAGCAATGTACCAAATGAATGTTTGCTTTCTTTCTTTTTGGTGAAAGATGAAAGTCTAATCATCTTGAATGTAGCCATTTCAGCTTGTGGGTTTGCAGCAGACTATTAGCATTTAAGCGGTGCATGAATTATTTAATGTTTATGAAAGGATGACTAGGTATAGTTAAATTCATTAATAAATTCTTTTGAAATATTTTGCCAACTACATTAGTGATGAATTGTTAACAAGGAGATATGGACAAACACAAAATATGACAACCTAACAGCAATTCAAAGAAAGCAGTTAGCTCAAGTTAACTCTGTAGGGAATAAAGATGGGTGAAATGATGAATGGACCAAATGAGGGAAACCCACTAGAATTTCACCTGTGGGCTACTTCCTGGAATCCATTGGTGGGACAGAAAAGCAGCCAGGATAGCTGTGAGAGGACCAGTCCTATTCTCCACTACCAACAGCCTAAGAAGAATGCTAATAGTTCATATATATTTTTTAGCATAGCAATCAATTCAACCATTATTTTCTGGCAAAAGAGATCATAGTTACAGGGTGTACAAATAATGATTTCTACATATCATTTAGAAGATAAGAAAGAGAGAAAGGCAAAGAGAGAGAGGAAGAGGGAAAGAGAGAGAGAGGAGGGAGGGAGGAGGAAGGGAGAGAAAGAGGAGGGAGGGAGGGAGGGAGAGAGGAGGGAGAAAGAGGAGGGGGATGGAGAAATGCATCCATGCACTTTTCTTTGTAACAATGGAAGTAATTTTGCCATTGCCCTCTTCCTGGATATTTTGCTATTTTTTTCAGTTTCCCCAAGTTAATTTTATTATATAGACACATACATGCATGCATGCACGTATATACACATTCTTGATTTTATTCATTAAACTAAAACATTTTAAGTATATGAACAAACTTAAGCTTTCCAAGGTTTTAGGACCTGCTACTCACAACGCAATGCAGAATCTCTCTGGATCTGTCAATTTGACAATGTTTATTGTCTGGTAGCTACAAGTAGATAAGTGTCACCAGTGAAGACATGCCAAAATGATATACCTAGAAAGATGCTTTAAATGACGGAGAATTCTGGGAATATCCGTTTCAAGAAACTGTTGTGAAAGTTTCTTAATGAAATGCCTGGGAAGCCTCTGCATGTGTAGATAAAATAATTTGATTGCTTTTTATTGTCTCAAGAGTTGTAGTTCAGCCCTCTTGATGGAACACATTCCTAGGTGACAGCTGACCACATATTGAGAATTTCTGAATAGAGATTGAAAAAAGCTGAAAAAGACAAATCAGCTTAAGGATGAAATATCAGCAGGTAGAGGGCCCTTTCTTAAAAAAAATATCTAATGTAAGGTTGTGTATATTTTATGTACATTTTACTGTGTGTGAATTTTACTTCACACCATAAGTCTCCAAGGAATTTCCTCCAAGGAATTCAAATTCTTCATAGATCTTCCATGAAACTTCTTAATGATGGTGAAAATGACTTCCAGGTAACAATATTCAAATAAAAAGGACAGGAATACACATTGATAGTGAACATCAGCCTTATTCATTTCATCATCGCTATCATCTAGCACAGGGGTGTCAAACTCAAGGCCCGCGGGCTGGATTCAACCAGATGTGGTTGGATCTGGCCCACAGGGCAGTCCTGGTCTACCCAATGCAAAGAGGAAACATCAGGCCAGCAGTTTGGGGAGTGGCACAAAGCTGGCCATATCTACCCAGTCGACCACACCAGCCCAACCCTCCGAGATCAACCACAGCCCTGATGTGGCCCTCAGTGAAATTGAGTTTGACACCCCTGATCTAATATTATCCAAACTGTGTCATTTGGGGGGATTAACTAATATATTAAAAATGTAAAAAATAATGAATTGCATTCATAAATAGCTCAAATATGATTTAACACAACAAACACACACCCTCCTATAAAAAAATCGCACTTCTACCATACAGGATTTAAAATCTAAAGCTAAATGTACAAAGTCTTTCAGCCAAACTCTAGATGTGATGTGGGAAAATAGAAAAAGGGAGTTGAAGGAGTTGCTTTAAGTAAATGCAAATGCACTCTTATCTATGGCTGTTTCATGTGTTTCAAGGAAAACAGACCACGCCCAATTCTGTAGTAATTTAGATGTTCCTTCTTGGGTGAAAGACTCCAATTTTTTCCTCCACTTGTTCTCTATGACATTGCAAATGAAATGTGAACTTCCTGACACAACAAAGGGTTGACTCTCTGCACGTTTTCCTCTTGAGCAATTTGAGAAAAATGGGAAATGGATGGTTGATTTGGCTCCTGTTTCCATATACATTGTAACATATCCCCCTGGCATAAAAACTTCAGTCCTGTTATCCTCAGGATGTGCTGAGGCATTATTTCTCCAACTAGATCTGGATTCCCTTCTAGCATCCCTCCCTCCCCACTCGTGCTTTTGCCTCCATGTATAGCACATAGATTCAAAGTATGGAAGTAGGTTAATTGATTGACTGATTATGTGCCATCAATTTGACCATGAAAATAGATTTTCTCTATGACAATGTTTCCATAAACGGCTCTTTCAGGTCTTTCAGCATTGCACCAACTACTAGCATGAGTTCATCCACCTTGTTGCTGGTTACTCTCTTCTTATTTCTTCTACTTTTCCCAGCATGAGAACCTTCTCCAGAGAATGAAGTCTTTGCATAATGGGTCCAAAGTAGAATACTTTGAGCCTGGTGATTTATGCTTCGAGAAAGAACTCTGGGTTGATTTGCTCAATTTTCCATTGGATTGGTTTTTTTGGCTGTCCAGATGATTCACAGGCTTCTTCTCCAACACCAAAGTTCAAAAGCATCAACACTTACAGAGAGATAGAAAAAATAGATAGATAGATAGATTATTGATAGATGATAGATAGATAGATGATAAATAAATAGATAGATAGATGATACATAGATGATAGATAGATAATAGATATAGATAGATTAATAGATGATAGATGATAAATAGGTAGATATATGATAGATATATGATTGATAGATAGATGATAGATGATAGATAGATAGATGATAGATAGATAGATAGATAGATAGATAGATAGATAGATAGATAGATAGATAGATAGATAGATAGATAGACAGACAGACAGACAGACAGACAGACAGACAGACAGACAGACAGATAGATAGATAGATAGACAGATAATAGAGAGGCGGAGATGACAGACAGACAGACAGATGATATAGCTAGATAGCTCGATAGATGAGAGAGAAAGAAAAATGACAGCGATGATAGAGATAGATGATAGACAGACAGACGGATGGATGGATAGATGGGTGTTCTTCTGGAAGTGCAAAAGGATGGGCAAGTGGGCAAGAGTGTTGTAGGAAGATATCTGCGGCATACCTTCTGTGCTTAGGCAAGTCCTTCCATATGATCTGTGTCTTGTCATTGATACCAACTCATAACAAAAGCTCTGAAGGGGGAAAAAATACATAACTTTCAAAATTTCTGCCTATGAAGGCAGATTTTTCCATTTCTAAATGCAAATAGCCCCAAAACACACTTGAACAAATGCCTGCATATCTTGCTTTGCTTCCCATTTTAAACCTGTGGTGTTGATGTAAAATGATATATATTGTGCAGTTTAGGAAGTGTGTACATTTCAGGCTATAATTACAGAAGTAGAATAAAAGGAACTACTTATTTTTGTGGGTTTCATTATACTGAACTGCTTTCCCACATCCTCTGCCATATGGTAACTTTTCCAACACAAATGTTATGTGCGGTGAGAAGCCGAATGTTTCCGGAACTGCATTACTTCCTCTTGCCCTTGGCTTCCATGGTGAATGAAAAGTAGAAAAGAACTTCGTGTCTAAATGGGGATTGTTCGGATTACAACAAAATGGGGAAGGGGATCTGAGTTATACTACTCTCTCTTAGACCCAGCTTTATTTTTTGATTTATACCACCCTTGTGTTGTGGCCTGCCAGCAGCCAGCAAAGCTGGCAGCAGAATTGGACAGTGAGGAGGTTGGGGAGGAACATGGACCTCTTCTGGAGTCTGGGGAAGGCTCTGACAATGCTCTGTGCCGGAGGCAGAGATGGGGCCAGGGCCATCTGATAGTTATCAGCTGCCTTCGAAGTCAGAGATCAGTGGGGCAGAAGAACAGCTGGAGCCTGTTCCCAGTGTGCACATGCGCAGAGCTGCCAGGAGAAGGGAACAGTTAAGGAACAAGGGTCGACTCGGAATTAAGGTCACCAGGGGACGGTGAATGACCCCTCCCATAGGGAATAAGGAGGAGCGAAAGGGGAGTGGTGTTTGCAGGAGACAATTAGTTCAATTCATTAGGGTGAAGATCTGTTCCTGACTTCTTGCCAAGTAATTGCTGCTACAGCATGGCGTTTGGAAGATATCGGCCTGGAAACTCTCCAAGCCTGATAAAGGTCTCTGGTTGTGAAATCTCATGAAAGACTGTTTGCCGGGATTTTGCTGGAGAGGAATTCACTTTAACCTAAATAAAAGGGGTTTTATTGGGACGAGGAGTCTGCTTCATGATCTTGGGAAGCCTAGGTCAGAACACCTTGTTGTGTGTTTGTGTTCAAAGCACTTCGATCATTGGTTCATCGGGCAATAATAAAGATGGGAGGAGGGGGTGGATGCCATTATCCAAAATAATACCAAAGGTAGTTTTCAACGTCATATATCATGTCTCAGTATTAGTTGCTTTGAAGAAAATTCTTAGAGTTCTGGGTGTAATAAGTGGGATGAACCACGGCTCAATGAGACACAGCAGATCTATTCGCAGAAGTTCAAAGGTTCAATCCCAGGGATTTGCAGACAATCTTGGAAAAGAATTCTGCTAATTTCCTGCAGAACTATTACCAATTAATATCAGCAAAGGTAAGTTAATGCAATATTGCTTGATTCCATATAAAGCAGCTATTGATTCCATATAAAGCAGCTAATATTGTGCAAAAGTTCATTTATTTCAGTAATGCAACTTAAAAGGTGAACCTAATATATGAGATAGACTCATTACATGCAAAGCAAGATAGTTCAAGCCGTGATGTGTCATAATTGAGATGATTATGGCTTACAGCTCATGAAAACCACAAATCCACAATCTCAGAAAATTAGAATATTGTGAAAAGGTTCAATATTCTAGGCTCAAAGTGTCCCACTCTAATCAGCTAATTAAGCCATAACACCTGAAATGCCTTGGTTACCTGAAAGAAAAATGCAGTTTAAAGAATCTTAAAGCTACACTGTATGTACTGTTTCCAATGAACCCTGGTTTGGCATATGTGAAAAGAATGAAGCTGGCAAAATTCTGATGTGTACAGATGCTGTTATCCATGAGCATTCTTTTGTGTGGAAAAAGGAAGTAATGTTTACACAAATATTCCTTCTGGGTCCACTCCCTGCAGCTAGTGATGTGTGGGTACAAAACAAAATCATTACGACAGGATGCACCTGTTTAAAACATGGTTTAAAATGTAATACGTGTAGAATGATGTTACTAACAATATCCTTACATCCCTCTAATGCAGGGGTGGAGAATGATGGCCCGTTCATGACTTGTGGACTTCAACTCCCAGAATTTTTGAGCCAACTGGCTCGTGAATTCTGGGAGTTGAAGTCCACAAGTCATAAAAGGGCCATTGTTCTCTACCTATGCTCTACTGCCAATGTTGATCAGATCCTGATGAATTTTATAAGCCTACCATCTTTATAGGATTTAATATGATTGCGTGATTACAAGCTGAATGTCTAAACATAATACTAACATGCTCCTTATAGCATGTGTTTTTACACTATTTATTTATATTTTGCTTATTTATCAACCCTTATTTTTAATAGGGATACAAATTTGGAAAGACTGAAAAAGTCGTTTGTTTTTGTGTAAAACTGATAGTCATGTGAAAAAAGTAAGTACATTCTCTTTGAGTTCTATGGTTTTGTGGTAAAATACATGTGAAAATCCCATTTTAGGGCAAATCCAATTAGGGTTAGGTCTCTATGAATTCAGAGAGCAAAATAGAAATGATGAATGGATTTATAGCACAAAAATATGCTTAAGGAGGAAGCTTACTTTTCAAGCCCGCCTTATCTACGTTTCCTGGTAAAATATATGGGAAAATCCCACTGGAAGGCAAATCCACTTAAGGTTAAGGTTAGGTCTCCATGAATGTGGACAGCAAAATGGACATTGCCAATGAATTCATAGCAGGTCAGTATGATGCAGGTCAGTATTGTTAGGGATAACATTGTTTACCCTAACTGGTTTGGGTAAAAATAATAAATAAGGTATCATGGTTTGTTAGTTAAAGTGTGTGTAACTTTAACTGCAAGAATGTAATTAAGGGTGTGGTTGTAAAAGCACTATATAAGAAGCGAGGCATTTGCAGCTCTCTCTCTCTAGCTTACTGATCCCTAATTACTTGATGGATTGATGACTGCATTCTTGCTGGAACGGGGAGAGAACAAGGTGTGTTGATACTTCTCAACGGAGAGAAAATAAAGATTGGACAGATTTATTGTAAGTGAACTGACATTGGCTATTCAACACGGACTTTGCAAATAGAGTATCCCCGACAAGACTTGACTGAAATTAATATATGACTAATGGAACGTTACATTTGACTATGCTATAATTCTTAAATGGAATAAACAATATTTTTGATAGCACAAGCGTATCTGTATTTTTACTGTGTGTTAACTAGAAAACTTATCTCACACATTTACCTGTCTTCCTATCTGACTTTGCTGCACGTTCTGTTTAGTTTGTTTTCCTTAACACCCGTTGGGGAATCCAGGCTTAACACTGGTTATGGGCCCAGAGAGACTGCAAAGTCAGTTTAACTAGGATAAAAACAGGTTTATGTAAAAAGTGAGATTTTGTGTTGTTACACGTTACAGTAAACAGACAGCTGTGTTTTATCAATTATAGTTTTATATCCATATAGTGAAATATGGCACAAGACAGTCTACAAAGTTTGTCCCTTATATCCAAGCTGGATGGCACAAACTATGTTCATGGTCTATGAAATGTAGTCTACTTCTACGAAGAGAAGGTCTGTGGAACAGAATTGAAAATCCACCAAACGTAGAAGAATGGGATCCTGAAGATGAGGATGATAGTCAAAAGATAGAAGACTTTAAACAGAAAAATGAACAAGCACTTTGCATCATAGGACTAACATTAACTGATCAACAACTTGTTCATATATGCGGAGAGCAAACTGCAGTTGGGTGTTGGCAAAAACTGAAGAGGATTTATGTTCGAGATAACGTTGGTGCTCACATAAATCTAACACGGAAGCTTTTCCGCACGTATCTCCAAAAGAACGGTGATATGCTGAGTCATTTGAATACTATGAAAAGCATTTTCCAAGAACTTCATGAGAAGGAGTTAATTTTCTCTGAGCTACACCAGGTCTACATAATTCTATCTTCATTAGACGAAAGTTTTGATGACTACGTAACTTCCCTTGAAATATTGCCTAAAGAAAGTTTAACTTTAACTGATATCACTGGCAGATTGATTGAAGAGGCCAGAAGTTGGCTTGAAAGAGATCAGTTAAGGAGGGAGCAACCTCAAAAGGAAAATAATGAATCTCCTACTCCATACACAATTAAAAAGTGTTTTAAAAGTGTTTTAATTGTGTGGGGGGAGAGGACATTTTGCAAGATTTTGTAAGAAACCAAAGCGCCAGAAAGCAAGCCAGAATGCTGTAAGCCATCAAAGAAGAAATAAGAATTTTGAGTTAGCCATGTATAGTAATGAAGTTGTAAAAAATAATTTATGGGTGGTTGACAGTGGTGCGTCCCACTGTATTACAAATGATAACAAAAAATTTGTAAAAATGTCCATGAGTTCACAGCATATCTCATTGGCAAACGGATGGAAAATGAAGGCAAAAGGTGAAGGTATTGCACATTGTTCTTATATAAAGGAGAACATAAAAATGTTATATGTACCTCAACTTAAATTTAATTTGCTTTCAGTTAGAATATTGGTTAAATTAGGATACATAGTTACCTTTAAGGGAGATACTTGTTTAATTGAAAAAGAAGGTAAGAAAATTACTGCATCTTTAAGAGGTGACTTATATGTGTTAAATGATAATGGTTTAAAGGTGGCTAACACAGTTTATGATAATAAGAAACCTCATGATGAATGTATTCACTTGTTACACCAAAGGTTAGGTCATTTAAATTTTAAAATGATTAAGAGAACTGTTCAACTATCTAAAGGAATAAGTTTGAAACCTTGTAATAAGTATTTGCAATGTTCTGCTTGTAATCAAAACAAAAGCAAAGTTATACCGGCAAATAGAGTTGATGGATTTACTACCAAAGAGCCTTTAGAGGTAGTATTTGCCGATATAATAGGTCCTAAAAAGCCAAGTGTAGGTGGTTCTAGATACATATTAAGCATAATGGACCACTATTCTAGGTATGGTTTCTGTTTTCTAATGAAGAGAAAAACTGAAACGTATACAAATTTCTTTAATTGGTTAAAATTTGCAGAGAGGAAAACTAAAAAGAAATTAGTAACTCTTATAACAGATAATGGTGCGGAATTTACAAATAATAAATTCCAGAATAGACTTAGAATGGCAGGTATTCAACATAAAAAGTCTGCACCATATAGGCCTCAGCATAATGCATTTATAGAGAGACGAGGCCAAACACTACAATCAATGGGAAGAACAATGTTATCTGATTCTGGATTACCTGACAATTTGTGGGGAGAAGCTATAATGTGTGGTAATCACATATTAAACAATGTTGTTAATTCAACAACAGGTGAATTACCATTCACTCTGTGGCATGGTAGGAAACCTGATTTGAGTTATATTCACACATTTGGTGCACCAGCATGGGTGCATATCCCTACACAACTCAGGCACAAAGGCCAACATAGAGCTAAAAGATTAATTTTTGTTGGATATCAAGCAAACCATAGATCTTATAGATTCTGGGAACCAGGTACATCTAGAGTATACTGCAGTGCTAGTGCACAATTCCTAGAACATATAGGATGGAATAGATTAGAGCAAGATTCAGATAATGATGTTATTATAGAACCCTATAAGAGGCAGAAAGAAAAGACTAGTTATAAGAAAAGTCCAATTAAAGAAGAAGTCCATGAAGAGCAAATAGAACCAGATCAAGAGGAAATAATTGATCAAGAAGAGATAGATAGTCAAGAACAGGAAATAAAGGAAAGTCCACCTGTAAGTCCTGTTATACCTAGACGCACAACGCGTATAACCAAACCACCTGAAAGATATCAGGCAAGTATTGTTTGCCAAGTAAATAAAGTTCCTACTAGCATAGATGAACTTAAGATGTATCCTGCTAAGGATCAGGAGAATTGGCTAAAAGCAATGGAAAAAGAGTTAAATTCATTAAAGGAAATGAAGGTTTATGAAGAAACCAAATTACCTCCAGGAGAAAAATCCATTGGGTGCAAATGGATATTTAAAGTAAAGACTGGAAATAATGGGAAAGTAACTTATAAGGCTAGATTAGTAGCACAAGGATTTAATCAAAATGTATTTGATTATGATGAGGTATTTGCACCAAATCTTAAGGCTACAACTTTAAGAGCAGCGTTAGTGTGGGCAGCTAAGAATAATTATATTGTTAACCATTTAGACGTAGAAACTGCCTATCTGCATGCACCTTTGCAGCATACAATATATTTGAAAAAACCAATTGGTATAAATGATAATAAAGTAAATAGCAATGATTGTTGGAAACTCAAGAAGAGTTTATATGGATTGAAACAATCTGGCTATGAATGGAACCAATATATTGTGAAAGAATTAAACAATATAGGGTTTAAATCTGGTTTAGCAGATCCATGTATGTTTAAAAGAGAAAATAATGGAACGGTGTCATTATTGTTATTATTTACAGATGATATTGCTTTGATTACTAAGACCAATAATGAAGCTACTGAGATTATTTCATTATTAGCCAAAAGGATAAAATTAAAGCATTTAGGTGAAATTAAAAAGTATCTAGGATTGACAATTAACAAAACCACAAAAGGATTTAAGATATCTCAAGAGGATAAAATTTGCCAATTAATTAAATTATATAAAATGGAACTTTGTAAGCCTGCAAAGACTCCAATGAGTCAGGAAATTTGCAAAATTAATGCTCAAAGTCCCAAATTTGATAAGACCATATATCAATCTTTGATTGGTAGCTTATCATATATAAGCAATTGGTCAAGGCCAGATATAGCTTATAGTGTTAATCAGCTGGCACGATATAATAATGATCCACATCAATGTCATTGGCAAGCATTAAAGAGAATTTTAAGATATCTTAAAGGAACAATGCACCATGCATTGTATCTAGAGCCAAAAGGTGATTTGAATCTTAGTGCCTATGCAGATGCAAGTTTTGCAACTGACATAAACACTAAAAAATCAACATCTGGGATGGCTATATTATTTGGTAAGACTTTAATAGGGTGGAGGTCAATCAGGCAACAGCATATTAGCTTGTCAACGATGGAAGCAGAATTTTCATGTCTGTCATTACTATGCACTGACTTAATTCTGTACAAACAGTTATTATTAGACATGGGTATAACTGTTAAAGATTCCATTATTGTGTACGAGGACAACCAGGCAGCTATACAATTAGCTACTAATATTGCTGTAAAGACTAGATCAAAGCATACTGATTTAAGATACTTAAATGTTAGAGAATCTGTTAAAAATGGTCTAATTAAACTTGAGTACTGCATGATGGAAGAAAATATTGCAGACCAGTTTACAAAAGCACAAGGTGTTGTAAAATTTAAAGAGAGTTGTAACAATTATGATTTAAAGGTGTAAATAGTTATATTATTGTAATATTATTATTATTACCCAAAAGGGGAGAATGTTAGGGATAACATTGTTTACCCTAACTGGTTTGGGTAAAAATAATAAATAAGGTATCATGGTTTGTTAGTTAAAGTGTGTGTAACTTTAACTGCAAGAATGTAATTAAGGGTGTGGTTGTAAAAGCACTATATAAGAAGCGAGGCATTTGCAGCTCGCTCTCTCTAGCTTACTGATCCCTAATTACTTGATGGATTGATGACTGCATTCTTGCTGGAACGGGGAGAGAACAAGGTGTGTTGATACTTCTCAACGGAGAGAAAATAAAGATTGGACAGATTTATTGTAAGTGAACTGACATTGGCTATTCAACACGGACTTTGCAAATAGAGTATCCCCGACAAGACTTGACTGAAATTAATATATGACTAATGGAACATTACATTTGACTATGCTATAATTCTTAAATGGAATAAACAATATTTTTGATAGCACAAGCGTATCTGTATTTTTACTGTGTGTTAACTAGAAAACTTATCTCACACATTTACCTGTCTTCCTATCTGACTTCGCTGCACGTTCTGTTTAGTTTGTTTTCCTTAACACCCGTTGGGGAATCCAGGCTTAACAAGTATGATTTAGGTGAGCAATGATTTTTCAAGGACACCCTATCTAATGTTTTCTGGTAAAATATATGTGAGGAAAAAACAAAAGGGCAATCCACTTAGGATTAGGGTTAGGTCTCCATGAATTTGGAAAGCAAAATTGACATCACCAATGGATTTGTAGAGGCACAGTATGCTTAGGAGGCCTCTGACTTTTTGAGCCTCCTTATCTACTGGTACATTTATCTATTAAAATATACAAGAAAATCCCATTGAAGGGCAAATCCACTTAGGGTTAGGGTTAGGCCTCCATGAATGAATTTGTAGAAGATCTGTATGCTTAGGAGGGTTCTGACTTTTAGAGCCTGCCTTATCAAGGTTGACTCAGCCTTCCATCCTTCTGAGGTCAGTAAAATGATGATCCACATTGTTGGAGGCAATAGGCTGACTCTAAACCACTTAGCTCACTAAGCACTGTAAAGTGGTATATAAGTCTATGTGCTATTGCTATCTACTTTTCTTGGTAAAATGCATGGAAAAATCCCATTGGAGAGCAATCTACTTAGGGTTAGGTCTCCATGAATTTGGAAAGCAAAACAGCTATCACCAATGGATTTGTAGGACGCTGGTATGCTAAGAAGGATGCTGAATTTTCTAGCTCACCTTACCTATACTTCCTTGTAAAATATTTGAGAAAATTCCATAAGGAGAAAATCCACTTAGGCTTAGGGTTACATTTCCATGAATCCAGAGAGCTACAAAATTGATGCAGTGGGTGGACTTGTTCAGCTATATAATTTCTTTTACAATCCTGGTTTAATTCTCCCTTTTTCTCCTTTTTTTTCTTTGATATCAGTTAATAACGAATCATGTCTCCAAGAAGGTAACTTCAAAATGTGGTCAATTATCATTGTTTGTAGCATGTCCAGGCATTGAGCAGAAACTGTGCATAGTTTTGTTATGCTATCCTTTATCCATTGCCACATAGAATCTGAAATTTAAACATAATGTACTCAAAATGAGACATTTTGCTTATAAAAGGTATAATAATTTCTGTCTTAGAAGCTTTTAAGCCATAGATGATGAAATTTTCTTTCAGTGCCTTGCTCCCTGACGTTTTGGTATGGGTCATAACACTTCAATTAAGCCTCTGATCCAGCCTTTCACATAAGTCCTAGATAATAGGGAATGTCTCCTGTATAAAATGGAACAGTTGCCCTAATATTTGGGGGGTGATTAGTATTTAGGATTTATATTGAGGCAAAAGGCAGCTGCATGACCCAAGGAGAGAAATTAAGCAACCCTACTGAAGTTTTTTAAAAGGTCCTCTCCAGTGAAATGGCCATGTCTGGAAAACTTCTTGGAAGGGAAGAGATGACATGGGCATGTTGATGTCATCGTGCAAAGGCTGCAACAAATACTTGCCTCAAAAGACATGCTGCACATATTGTCTCCATAATGTTGTTCTAGATGCATGATTACTTTGGCATCATTTTTGTTTGTTATAGAAGTTGCTGACTTTACTTGGAGGTAGCAGGTGGCTGTTACATATTTCTGCAAATACTCTGAAGATCACGGAAGCACAAGAAGCTGAAGTGAAGTGATGCAGCTGTTCTGATTTTAGAGTTGCTTCATTTTGTTGATGGGATCAAGTGAATCACCTTTAGATCAACTCACCACCTCATCAGAACTTTACAAAGACCTATTTGTTCTACCAAAAACAGGAGTCTATAAGAGAAATATGTTTGCAAACAAGATCTTAGGTCATATATGGATATTTAGTGCAGATAGTACAATTGATCTCCACCATACTAAGTTGTAATACTGTTCTTTGGCTTTGAGCCCAGTAGTTCTTTATGAGGATAGAAATAACAAGACACATTTTGGATAACTAATGACCTAACAGAAATCCTGGTGTGATCTCAGAAGCTAATTAGGGTCAGGTCTTGTTCTATTGGGCAGCAAACAACAAAGGAATTCCAGAGCTTAATCAAGAAACATTGCAGAGGAAGGTGACAGCAATCCTCATCTATACTAACTCCCTTTTTATGACCCAGTAATCCCCTAATTTGGGATAAAAGTCAGAGTGACTGGATGGAGCTGAGCATTTATTAGCCAGATGCCCTTTCTGATGCCATGTAGAGTTCGCAGAAGATATTTTTTCTTTCCTTTTTCTTTTTAATATAACAATGCAGATGAATCCTCATCTGCACTGTTCTATTAAAAAATAGCTTGGATGTGTTCATATTGGTACCAGAAAATGAGCTTGATTCAAAGGAGAGGTCACTCTTTAATTGCCTCTTATCTTTCCTCTACAAAAATGTCCTTTTAAATATAAAGAAAAAAGAGACATGCAATCATGTTTTGCTCCAGTATTTTATGCATCACAAATTGTAACCTCAAAATACACCAAGAAAATTTGCTACACGATCACTCCCTCCTTCTGTTTTGTTTCACTGTGCAACTAGCTCTGTCTCCAAGGAGCTTTTTCCAAACCTCCTTGGAGTCTTTGAGTTATGAACCGTTTTGCTGCTGTCTGACTTTTTTTTTTTAACTGTGGAAAATCTTTTGCTTTGATGGGTCTTCAGAATCAGAAGCTTTGGGTCTTGATTGGAATGTGTGATGCAGAAAAGGATCCACCTTTCACTCAATATTTTGAAAGGAAAATACCATTAACAGAGGATCCCATCACCTATAAGCGTAACCCTTAGAAACTATCATCTAAATGCTTGTGTTTACCTTACCTTGTCTGTGTAATATATATGGAAGCCATACTTGGTAAAATTTAGGGTTAGGGTTATGTATATATATATATTAAATATATATTGTATATATTATCCAGTAATGGCAAAATTAAAGGTATCTACTGGATAATCTCCAAGTTTCTGTTCTCAATCATTTTATCATTAGTACTGTGCCTTTTCTCTAGTATTGCAATAAGTCTGTCCTCACAGCCATAATCATGTGTCTTAATAAACTACAGTATTTTAATTGGTGTTTTCTGAAATTATAACCAGTCAAAGATTGGGGTGTCATTTCAAGTTTGATCCCCAGGATTGAACTAATGTGTATCTTTTGATTCTGAAAAGCCATTAACAAGCAAGATTGGCTAGCCTCCTTTTCAGCCCAGATCTGGAGCTTTCAATAATATGAGGGAGCTGCTGTGTTTTCTCTTCATGCACCTGAAAAAAATCTGCATTTCTTTTCAAAAGAAATCAGCCGTTTGTTTTGCAGATACACCTGCAGGTTTTCTTTTGAGGGTTGAAGTGATATGATGAAGACTTTCCCCCAATTCTCTGCTAGGTTTTTTAAAAAAAAGCAATGGCCTAGGCCTGTTTTGGCATCAGCATCCCACTGTCCATTTCCCCCCTCCCCCTGTGCTTTCTATTTTTTCATCTTTAGGGCACTCAGAATTGCTATTCAGAAAAGCAAGTTGAGGGTCCAGGTTAGGGAGTTCAGCAGAGCCTCCTTGCAAGGAGTGCTTATTTTCCTGTGAATTTATCTTCCTTATTTACAGTTTCTAAGCCTCCTTATGATGGGGAGAGGGAAGAATGAGTTGCTAACCAATGAAAACAGTGCTTTCTTAAAATATTGCCATCTGGTTTGTGCTGTCAGCATTCCAATCTCCAAAACAGACAACTCTGAGACAACCATCTTCTCAAAGTTCCACTTTATTAGAGATGTCATATTGGCACATCTGGGAAAACCCAAATCTGAGAGTTCCAGGTTTTCCCTTCCCCCAAAAGAAAATCAAAGATCCATTCCCTGCCTTCATCAGTCCATTACATGGCCCAATCATATCTTTATCCCATCCAGAGACTATTCCCAGTCACTCCCCTCCAAGTGCAGGGTGAAATGTCCTTGACTCTTCTAGAAAAGAATGTTGTGGCTAATCATCCACTGCTCCTTAAACCCCCCTCCCAAATTCCCAGGCACTAAATGTGGCAGCCTAGAAGCTCCAGGAGAAAAATGGCTTCCCAGGCTGACATCCACTGTCCCCCCGCCTCACACACACACACAAGGTTGTTTGCAGCATGAAGCATAGCTTTTCCATTCAGCAAGCTGATTGAAATATTTCAAATTGTGCACTCATTTGTGCATTCGTGGCCATGTTAAAGTGCATTTCTCCAGCCCTTGAGTCAGAAGACCGGAATATTGGCATAAATTGTGCTGCCGTTGTGGCCCAGCCTTATTCTGCTTCAGTACTATAACAAAATCAGAGAGGGGATTGTTTCCATTTTAACATGAGATTAGCTAAGGTGGAATTTCTTGGCTTTGTCTTCCATCTTAGTTTACCTGCCAGTGATAAAAACAGCCACCCATGACAATTCTTAACTTCAAGTGGGTGGGATTGGATAAGTACAAATAATCCTTGATTACAACTATTCAGTAATCATTCAAATGGCACTGAAAAAAAGGGACTTGTGACTGTTTTTCACACTTACAACCATTGCAACATCCCCACGGTCATGAAATCAAAATTCAGGCACTTGGCAACTAGGATATATTTTATGACTGTCCCAGGGTCATGCAATCACCACTTGTAACCTTCCCAGAGGACTTCAAATAAGCAAAGTCAATGGGGAAGCCAGTTTCACTTAACAATTGCAGTGAAGCCAAAAAAACAATTGCAAATGAAGCCAAAAAAAGGCCATTTTATTTAACCACTAGAGCAAACTGGTTCTGGGCCAGTACCATAACTGCTACACCATGGTTGCAGGGTGGTAGCACTCTGGTCCTGCTACAGAATATAGAGTGGGGGGGGGAATATTGTTTATTAATTACACCTTCCTGCTTAAACCTCTCAACCCAGATGTTTATGATCTTTGCTTCAGCTACCATCTTGTAAAAGACAGGAATAAGCAGGCCAGATACTCAAAAGAGAAAGGAAACCACAACTTCTGGGATTGTTTTCATCTACCCACCATCAATTAAATTCGTTAGGAATATCGTTGTCCAGTGGTGGGATTCAAATTATTTTACTACCGGTTCTGTGGGCGTGGCTTGGTGGGCAGGATAGCGGGGGAAGGATACTGCAAAATCTCCATTCCCACCTCACCTCACTAACCTGCTTTCTGTCGTGTCCGAAGTCTTCACTCCAGTCTGGAGCAGACAGAGGACTATCCTGAGAGCTGATTGGCTGCCTGGCCAAAGCAGCTAGTATATAAGAGCTGTCAAACGCCCTGTTCATTGTTGCCATACAGTCAGTTGAGCTGTTCTCTGTTAATGTTAATAAACCATTGGCAACTGATTAGCTTGTCTCGCCTCGTTATTCCCTGCCGCTTTCTCAGAATAGAATACTTTTCAGCTCCGTTCTCCTGTGCAGGGCAGCAAAAGAAGACCCAGCCGATCAGCTGGGACTCGGGAGGCAGCCAATAGATAGGGGCGGGGCCAGTCAGAGGTGATATTTGCCAGTTCTCGGAACTACTCAAAATTTCCCCTACCGGTTCTCCAGAACTGGTCAGAACCTGCTGAATACCACCTCTGTTGTTGTCTATTTAACATAAAAACTCAGCCTGGTGAAACTATAGTGAGGCTGAAAAGCCCCAAGCATAGGCAATAAAGGAATGGAAACTTCATTGCCCTGAACCAATGGAGTTTTAAAGAAACTGGAAGCAGGTAGAACAGATCATGTGGGCCTGGAGAAACTGCCCACAAAGCCAATCTTTACATAATTGCCCTTGCAGCATTACCAGTATTGGTCTAGTCTCATGTTGCTGAAAGCCCTCACTGTCAAAACAAGCCTGTTCCTCCAGCCAGCTTTCCAAGTTCAGCATGTTAGCAAATTGAAAAATTGCTGAAGAGTGCCATCATTTTTTCCTATAGTTTCCCTTTTTTTTTTTTTTTGCCCAGAGCCAATTTGAGCAGAGCTAAATTGAAATTTCTGAGAAGATATTTTTCTGAGAACATTTCGCAAATTGCTTAATCGCAGAGAAACATAACAAAGCACTCCTTTCCTTTCTTTCATGGCCGCAGACATTTATCCACCCCCACCTTTCATCCCAGCCCACAATGACCTAAAATGTTTTTCAGGCCACTTCCGTACTGCCACCATTCACACTCCCTAAACTGTTAAACAGCAATCAGCAATTGTCTACACTCCTGTCAACATAAAACTCTGAGAACAAAGAGGGGAAAAAATCACTGCTGTTCCTGAGCCACTATGGTCCTGCAACAAATAATTCCCCCAATCGCAATTCCATGGAAAAGAGGGAGGGAGGGAGGGAGGGAGGAAGGAAGGAAGGAAGGAAGGAAGGAAGGAACGAAGGAATGAAGGAACGAAGGAAGGAACGAAGGAAGGAAAGGCCCAGAAGTCTAGCCCCTTTGAACCTTAGAATCCAGAAGAAAGGCGAAAGAATTACCACTTTTTTATTTATTATATTTTCATCCCATCTTTATTACTTTATAAGTGACTCAAGGCAGCAAATCTACCCAATACTCCTTCCTCCTATATTCTCCACAACAAAAACCTTGTGACATGGGTTGGACCACGAGAGAGTGATTGGCCAAAGTCATCCAGCTGGCTTTCATGTCTTAAGGGGGGGACTAGAAGTCACAGTCTCCTAGTTTCTAGGGCAGCCCCCTAACCACTAGACCAAACTGGCTCTCATTAGTGCGAAATGGAGTCTGGAGAACATAAGCTAATGGTTGGGTAGTTACAATAATGAGTTTAAAATGTGTTTGACTGACTGACTGTTAGACTGCAAACTTGTAAGCCACCCATTCCTTGCACACTAGCCAGATTACTGTACTAAAAGCATAAAAGCACAATGTAACGCTAAAACCACATACAAACAAACCCATTGGCCATCACTGCTGGGAATCTTCATTTCAAAATCTCTGTGAAAAAGACTTTCATACTCTTCTTAGTTAGGGATATCCCAACCTCAGGAAACAGAGTATTCTGTATGTAGGGAACTGCTACTAAGACTAAGACAGCTGTCTTATGGGCCTCTGTCCCACAGATCTTATTTCAGAAGATCAGACCTCTGTGCCCAACTAGTAGACTGCACCAGGGGTGGTGGTTCCACTTGGAAGAATGGTCCAGAAGATAGTAAGAGTTCAATAGGACTTAATAAGAACTTATCTTCAGACTGTCTTAGACTTGGAAATTCTACTGGCAGGCAGTACAGTTGCCACAAAATGGGAGTTGTTTTAACACACTGGATTTGATGCATTAATCAGGAGGGAGGGCGTTATATTGTTTGCCAGCGGAAGTTTTCAGGTTATCTTCAAGGATACCCCACGGAGGGCAAATTGCAGTAGACTCAGCCCTAGGAAGAAGGCAATAGTAAACCACTTCCCAAAATTGTTGCCAAAAAAACCCACACGGGCTTGTACATTTACAAGGCCCTTATCCTCCTGGCTTTCTGGAAGAGTCTTAAAACTGGTTGCTAGCCTGGGACCCCAATAGGGGTGCTCTATGCTGGAGGCAGTCAATGGGGTAGAGAGAAGAATCCCACCCCAATGTCACCTATCTTCTTGGTTTTAGTCTTCATTTGATTTTTCTTAATTTTTAATCATTTTGAATCACCCTTTTATCATTGTGTAAGCCACTCAGTGTTGTTGCTGCAGCAGTGAAATGGGCAGCACTTAAATTTCATAAATAAATACAGCCACCAAGAATCAAGGCTCACTCAAAGGCACCAAACGAACAAACAAGAAGAAGACAAAGGTATGAATCTCTGCCTTCAGAGCCACCTGCTGCAGAAAAAAAAAGGGATCTGTGGTGGCGCAGTAGTTAGAGTTCAGTACTGCAGGCTACTTTTGTTGACTGCCGGCTGACTGAAGTTTGGCAGTTCGATTCTGACCTGCTCAAGGTTGACTCAGCCTTCCATCCTTCCAAGATCATATAAAATGTGGTGCCAGATTGTTGGGGGCAATAGGCTGACTCTGTAAACCATTTAGAGAGGGCTGTAAAGCTCTATGAAGTGGTATATAAGTCTATTGCTATCAGCCAAAGTAATTATCACCTTCATTACCTATGCTGCCATCCCTTCCCTGGCTGCATACTGTATATTATTCAGAAGAGACATGAATGTAATAACTTGTCACACACAAAATCCTATCTACTTCCTCCCACTCACAGTCTCAAAATTGACACAATAAGATATTACCGCTCTCTCTTGGCTTTATTTAATAAAACTGAACCAAGGAAAAAGTAAGAAAAAGGAAACAAAACAGCTACCTTCTTTTCCACATTCCAGTTTGTGTACTCATTCTTTTTCCCAATATCTTTTTTTTTCTTTTCATCTAACGCATATTAATACAAGTTTAAGTGGTCTTCAGCTTCACCACTGTTAGGGTGGAATTTCTCCCACTCTCAGTTCTGTTGCCATCCAATGGTTAGTCAAGCCGCGTGCAAAATTTATTAAGTTTTGGCATTTTTCTTGACTAAAATGCCAGGTGAATTGAAACCGGCAGTAGGGGTTGGAGACAGATCAGCAATGGATTTCTGATAATTCAGTAATGGGTAATTAGGACCTCTGTTCAGCATGGGGGAAAAGTTCTAGGATAGGCCATTATGAGTTGGGTTAACCAAAACTGGGTTGTGTGAAGATTTCTCATTACATTTCTTTGTTAACGTATAGGCATTTTACAGAAGTCTCTTTTGCAGTTCATCTGAATATGCTAGCCAAGAAAAGTCAAGGCGAACTCCCAGATAATAAATTCTTATCATGTGACACATTCATGCAACCCACTCTTAAGGCAATAGGTAATTAAGGAAGTAAGGGGTTTTCTGAACAGGGCTTGACTTTAAGAGAATCCGTTACAGAACTCACCTGAAATATTAACTTGATCCGAAGTTGTCTTGAAAATACATTCACTACAGTGGAGGAAATAATGTATGAAATGCTGCAACTTTGTTTATATTGGTTGTTATATTGGTTTATATTGGCAGCACTCTGTATGGGGTAAAAATGGTTCTTTGTGCTAAGATAAAGTAAGTGCCAGTTTGTTATTTCTTACATAATACTGGGTCCATGAGGTCATCCTGAGCGAAGGAAATCCATAAAGTGTCTTAGCCAAACAGCCTAGTAGGAAGCTGATAACAATTGCTGAAAAATCTTAATAATTGAATGTGTTATGTGTCTATTATTAAACATCTCTCGGGCCCCCATTGCAACTCATGTAGTTTGAAAGACCTGGATTGCTGGGCAGAGTTTTATTCGTTGTTGTTTTTTTAACTTTTCTTCAGTTGATTCATAAAAACTGGTTGTGTCCAGCTTGCATGTATTCCTTCAGTTATTTCCACTTGAACACAGGAATATATAGCAAATTAGTCAATTAGTGTGCGCCCATTAAGGAATAGACACTTATAATAAAGCTTTGTCCCTTGAAAGGAGTATAGGATAAATGTTCTTTCCATACTAAAATATTTTCCATTCGGGTTTAATGCACAGTGAATGATAAGCTTTTACCTTATTTCCATGTTCCTGCTTTGAATTATGTTCTCGTTCATAATACTTCCACCCTACCATTGTTTTCATTCCCCAAATCCTTCCGAAAAACCTAAAACTAACCCCAGAATTGTCTTCACTAAGGTGCCTTGGACACAGGGAACACAATGGAGTCACCCTAAGTCATACTGAGTTTTTTTCCCACCTAGGTAAAAACATCAGTGCCCGCTCTTCTGAACAGATATAGAGAAATAAAAAGTCCTCTCTTCTTATTCCCTGAAAAAGAAAATCTTAAGGAATTATTTAGGAAATAAAATCAATTGCTACACACACAAGCTCCACAATGGGGAGTAACACAAAGGATAATAGTTGAAAGGGTGGGGAGGAAACAACCTATTACCTTGTGACTCTCACTGCACTACATCATCATTAATTTCTAATACCTTACAGGTAACTTCAGGTTCACCTGCTTTTTCTAGTATCTTTTAACTGAGGTTATATCCTACTGTAATGGGAGGAGTTAGGGAAAGTCAGAAAGAAGTCTTAAACAATCCAGGCAAGTGCCTCAAATTCCACATTGAGACTCAACTGGAGTTGGTATGGGCTTCTTGATTGTTTGTTGATCTTTGCAATTCTTCCCATGGGCACATATACATATGCACAGTAAGTAGACAGCTTACAAAGTGCTGTCTGGTTCTCTTCATGCATTATTCTCTCTCTCTCTCTCTCTCTTTCTCTCACACACACACACATATACACTGTTTTGACACAGATGGCTTGCTTGAGTCCAGGCGCCAGTAGAGGGTGTAAAATGTGAAGTTAGCAAGGCTGGAAGTTAAGAATCAGGGAGCAAGAAAGGCAGTTATCGAAGCACGATGCAGATGCCCTCAACAGTCAAGGCCGAGACACTGGTAGCAAGACAACTGTTCCAGTCTAAGGGTGGGAGAAAGAAATTCAGAATCTAAAACCAGAAGCTGACCTACAATGATGGTTAGATGTCTACAGTCTGCAGCAGCTGCTCATCTTTATTAGCTTCTTTTACAATGCCAGAGAAACAACTCATCTAAGCTTCATCAAGAGCTTTCCAAGGTCAGTAAAATGAGGACCCCAGATTGTTGGAGGGCAATATGCTGACTCTACAAACTGCTTGGAGAGGGCTGGAAAGCACTGTGAAGCAGTATATAAGTCTAAATGCTATTGCTAAATGCTGTCTTGGAATCTTCTGCTGCTAAACTTGTGAGTGTCCAAGATATTTATTGCCTTGCCAAGGGTGAAACTCTGGTATGTTGGGAAAGGCAAGAGTTCCCAGTACTTGGAAAACAGAGTCCCAGAAGTACCAGCTTTGAATAAGAAAAGGCTACCTTTGCGCTCATTTCTGGCTGACAGAGAGCCAGAAAAATGCCAGTTCTCAAAACAAGCCTGTATCATCTGACCTGATCTGAAAGTGATGCAAAATCTTCCTATGAGATGCCTTGGGCTGTTCTACTTTCCAGATAAATACACTGGGAGTTCAGATAGAAAATAGTGTGTCAGTAACCAAAGATCGTATCACTATGTGAGATTGCATTGTATTATTCCATATATCTTCTAGGAATAATGTGCACGTGAGACAGTCTAAAACACTTTTGATAAAACAGTGTCATTTTTGTCCTGAACAGGAAACATCTGAGGAGTTATTTGGTGTCTAACTAATAAACCTTAAAAATTGTGCTCCTTTGGAATATTGGATGTGACTCAACCAAATATCACATCCCATTTCTCATCCAAATTGCTAGCTCCATTTGAAAATATGAAGGGCTGCATTATCATTGGCATTCCTTGTTCTCTCATCTGTGGTCTGACACATCTGTACTTGATAGTGACCTATTCCCAGCATATATTTAGAATTCTTTGTTTTTTAACATCGATTACATTGTACAGGTGGATAAAATGTCCCCCCCCAGACTTTTGCAAATATATAGGATGCTTTTTCCCCCCCGCTAAGATTCTGTGTAGTTCGGAGAACCACCAAATCCCACTCCTGGCTGGCCCCACCCACCCCACTCCTCCCCTCCCAGGAGTCCCCACATGGCCCGGTAAGTACAGGGCGCACACAGAGGCTCAGGGAGGGCAAAAAATAGGTCTCCCAGAAATTCGGGAAGGATGGAAACGGACTTCCAGAGAGCCTCCGGAGGCCTGGGAAATCCTCCTGAGCCCACAGAGGGCAAAAACGCCATGGTGCAGGAAGCCGACTAGGCCACGCTCACCACGGCCATGCCTACCCAGCAACTGGGTAGAGAACCCGTTGCTAAAATTTTTGAAGCCCATCCCTGTTGCCCAGGTACTGCAGATCTAATGGGATCAGTCTGGTTTAAACAGTCACAGCTCCCCGTGTTACCAGCTAAATGAGGCATCCGATTGCCAGAAGGAATCCATATGGACCCTTGTTACTCTGCTCATCCGGCAAGATCTATCAAATGAACAAGAAGGGGAAGCAAATACAGACCGAATGTGCAGATCCCACTCTATGAGAAGAAGAGGAAGTGCCCTTATGAGGAAAAAAGGAGACACAAAAACTCCGCAAACCAGCCCCCTTCTCATCCCCTCCATATCTGCACTTTTGATATTTACTGCTTTATGGTGGACAGAACCCTTGTAAATCATAAGGCTCACCTGGATTACATTTGAACAAAACTTTGAAATGTGAGGTTTACTTCATATTTTCTCTGCCAGCTCAGCTCATACTTTTGCGTTATAGTCTCTTCCAATTTAGTTTTCTATGGGTGTCTGGTTTTAGTTAAGCCTAAGTAGGTGACAGTAAGGCTAATGAGTGGTCTTGGAAAATCCATTCACTTTCCAATGCTACAATCCCACTTAAAAGTCTAGGCCACAGTTAATCTTTTGAATTCCAGGCACATGGTTCTTTTACATTTAAAAGTTTTACGTATAAATGCAGGTGGTACGATTCCAAAATACTCAGAGAAAGAAAAATACATATAATCCAACCAAATTTGGTTTTACTTATGTAAACTATCTCTGATCGAAGCCAGAAGGCAGCTAAAAAAATAAATCAAGAAAAAAATAATATTAATAACTCAGATTCATTCCTCTTTTGCTTTTCTTTTAGCGACATTTAGGTAAATGCAAAGACAATATTGGACTCTAGAGAGGCCTTACCATATTTAAGAACGTTTCCCGAGGTTTTTTTTTCTTTTCTTTAGAACCTCATGTGAAATCAATCACAAATGGCTCCATCAAACGATCACTTACATGTTCTCTATCACATAGATAGATAGATAGATAGATAGATAGATAGATAGATAGACAGATGATAGATAGTGTGATGACCCAGAGTGGGATACAAAAGCAACAAAGTCACAGAAACAGGTGAAGTTCATTAATTCCTTCAACTTGGCTTCAAAGGTCCAATTATCACTGACTGGAGAAAAAAATCCCCCACAAACAGTTGTGAAAAGGAAAAACTTCTGTTCAAACTCAAAATACATATAAATTATAAATAGGAAAAAACAACACAAACCACACTGAAGCAATTAATGAGACAAGGCAGGATAAGGGCTTGAAGATGTCCATAGATATCGAAATACACACACTGGGAAGGACACCAAAACTCAGATAAGAACTGACAAACTAGAAATATTTTCATGCTTTGCTTCCAGCACTGACCCATGTGCAGTTTGTCCTTTTAAACAGTCCTCACAGCTGCAGCCCATGAAGGGGATCAAGGCCTTTTCCTCCTCGGTAGACCACGCCATTCACATTTCTCCCTTATCCGCTCCTCCCTGCATGCCCTAGGATGAAGAGGAGATGGGCCTGGGTCTTCCTCTGAATGCCCAGCCAGCCTGTGCCCTTCCCCAGTTTCCTCCACAACCTCCGAAGCCATACTCCCACTCCCTGTCGGCTGTTCCTCCTCTCCCTCAGAGTCAGATTCTAACAGAGGCATGACAGACAGACAAACAGACAGATAGATAGAGATATATGTGTGTGTATGTGTGTGTTTATGTATGTATGTGGGTATACACACACATATATATATTTATATATTCATTATATTTACATATATTTGTGTACATATTTTACATATTGTACATATATTTATATATAAAACAAGATGGATCAATGACATCAGCAAGTATTGTAGGCCCAACTGGCAAAAAAAAAAAAAAGCTCAGGACCGTATAGATTGGAAACATACAGAAGAATCCTTCATCCTACAGGGGGTGAACAATGACTAAAATGATGATGAGTGATGATATTTATATAAAGTAAATATAAAGTAATTATTATTCTATTGTATTTATTAATTTCTTGTTTTTCCTGTTTAGAGGCAGGAGATTGCATTGGTTTGTGAAGCAATTTTGCTGCTTCGTTTGAAGCCAAGTAGAAGCAAAGCATTACTTTTTAGCTTTAAGCAAACCATAATAATCAATATATGTCAATAGAATTTACTGTTAATTTCATTAAGTTCTTTTATTGATCTTGTCCAGTTTTTTTTAGGTTGACTACTGGCATGGCAGAAACACCTACGAAGATGGTCCTTGACCTCAAAAACATACTTATTTGGCCTCTACACTATATATCCCTGGCGAAAATTAAGACAGAAGTTCATGGTCCATGTTCTCCTTTTTTTAAGTATTCGTAGCTATTTCTACTATATTTTTATGGTCTCGCTGAATGTCTGTAAAATGATTGCAAAAATGAATGGGCACTTTCTTGTTTCTGTCTTGTGAGCTTTTTTTTTTTAAACTATTCAGCCCACATCGGGCATTGTTTAGTTTAGTTTTCTACTTCAGGTACAAGCTACCTCAGGCTGAAACTACTTTTCATTTTCAATCCCACAGCTCATCATGGATTGATTAAAATTCCATGTAGTATAGTGCGTGGGTATTTTTAACAGACTAGTCTCTCTGTTTTCCTATGCCTGGGAAGCCAGTTTTAAATGAATTGCATATTGTCAAGCAGCTCTGCTCTCCTGGATTTCCCTCCTGTACGAAAACGCACTGTTGTATAAAGTGTTCTTGGTAGGCAGATAAATTATATATCTGTACAAATATAGTACAAAATATAGTTCATTTTTCCTTACTTATCAAAGCAGCAAAAGGTCTCAAATTGTAGTAATGCTTGTCTACCATTTTTTGCTTCTTCAGAAGAACATACAAAAACACAGCCAAGGTCTACAATTTTGCATTTTAAACGTATATTTGGAGATGGCCTAGCTAAGAACAAACAGGACCGTTCAGCACAGACTGAGAATGGCTCCAATTCTTTTAGCCCTTTCCATATACTATATTTGGGAAGAGAGGGAGGGTCAGAGACAACATCATAACTTTATTTAGCAGTGATTTGTAAACAAGCTGAAGACTTCTCTAGCTTCTTTGTATAGTCAGCTGGACTGAGAAACCAAGATCAAATTCCATCATATGTCCTAGAGTTTGGGCAAAATGGAATCTATCTAGCTTCCCCAAAAGATGTCTAAATAGTTGAGATGAATGGATGGATGATAGGTAGGTAGGTAGGTAGGTAGGTAGATTTTTTTTAAAAAAAGGTGTCCCTGTGGGTTTTACTCTGCTAGTTGTAACCAACTTTAGGGGGTTGTGCTCATCTCTGTTTCTTTAAGCCACTGAGCCAGTCCTATCCAAAGACTTTTCTATGATCATGTGGCCAGCATGACATCACGGTGCAGCACAGAGCATGCAGTGAAACACAGACTGTTCTTACCTTCCTATTGAAGTGATAACAGTGGTGGGATTCAAAAAAATTTACTACTGGTTCTGTGGGCATGGCTTGTGGGCATGGTGTGGCTTGATGGCCGTGGCTTAGTTGGCGTGGCAGAGGAAGGATACTGCAAAATCCCATTCCTTCTCCACCCCACTAACCTGCTTTCCAGCTCCGTTCTCCTATGTAGGGCAACAAAAGAAGACCCAGCCAATCAGCTGGGACTCGGGAGGAAGTGTATAGATGGGGGCAGGGCCAGTCAGAAGTGGTATTTGCCAGTTCTCCGAACTACTCAAAATTTCCACTACCGGTTCTCCAAACTACTCAACATTTCTGCTACCAGTTCTCCAGAACTGGTCAGAACCTGCTGAATACCACCTCTGAGTGGTACCTATTTATCTATTTGCATTTACATCTTTTCCAACTGCTAGGTTGGCAGGAGCTGAAACAAGTGACAGGAGCTCATTCCTTCACGCTGCGGTAGGACTCAAATCACTGGAGCAGACCTTCTCTGGCGTCTTTTAAGCCACTGAGCCATGTACCTCAGGTAGGTAGCTAGATGAGAGAGAAAGGGGGAGAGAGGAAGAAGGGGGGAGAGAAGATAAATGATAGCATGAATACATACACTTACATACACATTAATGCAATGTAACCTCAACATTAATTATAATAATTAAAAAAGAAAGAGGACATGTCATAATTATGTTAAGATTCAGGAAAGGCTGTGAAGACATTGTTTTGAAGCCAGAGACATCTGTGATAGATGAGGATTTCGATGATGGCTGGCTGTAATTTCTATGATAATGTCATGTACAGATGTTACTTTATTGCAGGAATGTAATGTTCTAATGAACGATAAACTGCCTAGAATATTTGGATGGAGAAGCATACAAATGTTTATATAAATGAATTAATTAATAAAAACAAACAACTCAATTATGATTGCTTGAAAACCTTTTTCCCTTGCACTTTTGTCAAAGAAAAAAATCTTACTCAAATTTTGACCAAGGACAAAGCAACAATCCAGTGCTAAATACCAGATATTGACATCTCTGTCTGGTATTGCATGTTCTATTATGAACCAGCCCCCATGCCCACAAATATGTTCATAAATTCCAAATAGAAAAGAATCCAAAGCCCAAAGAACATATGCCGCCTTCAAAGATTGATCAAAAGTCATTTTAACAATCCTGTTGATTTCAGTCTAAAATGTGAATTATAGCCCAGACCTTGGGAAATCTAGCTTATGAATTGCTTCTCCAGCAACAAAATTATTGTTACCAACCCTTATTAAATATTCTCAGAGGCATCCAATGTATGCAAAACAAAATAGTTGCTTTATTAGTCTTATTTTAAAATGATAGAAAATCAATTCAGCTTTATTTAAAATGATCCTCCATTGGTTTATCAGGATAGGACATTCAGGCGCTATTCTACCGGTTTCAGAAATAATTGATATTGTTTTATTGCTTAGAATAATTTCGTATTGGAAATAAAGATCTACATAAGGAAACCAACAAGACTCCCAAAACTATTTCCCACCCTAAAGGCTGTTAATCAAATTGTGTCTTTTTGGCAAGGAAAGGCAAAAACAAAACTAGAGGAAATATCAGTAATAATACAGAAGTAAAAAAGAAAGACAATACAGTATACAGCAAATCCAAAGAGCAAATTTCTTCCACTTCTTCAAAGGAGACATACATATTTTTTCTCAAGAAAAATAAGAAAGAAATTTTCACCATTTCTGAGAGAAATAAACTTTGTAAAAATCTTTACATTTAAATAATTAAACTTCACTCATTTGAAACCAGGTTGATATGCATGTCTATTGCATGCTGCGTATTTTATGAAATATGCAGATCGCAAAATAAATATACAACAATTGCTATTATCTGCCATCATTGTATCAGTCTAATACAGATCATAGTAAAATCATGGAACAGCTTGTCTCCCGGAGCTATGGGTGGTCCATCACTGGAGGTTTCAAGAAAAGGTTGGACATCCATTTTTCCGAGATGGTATAAGAACTTCTGCTTTGGGAAGGGGTTGGACTAGAAGACCTCCAGGGTCCCTTCCAGCCCTAGGATTGTATGGGGCAACTGCTTTGCTTGTTATGATGATTTTTGCAGATATATTATGCCAACAGAGCGGATGTGAGGAGAACTTTCAAGCTGACATATAAAATTTGCTATTGATTTTTATCTTCCTGTGTTTTAACTGCTGCACAATGTTGTCAGCATAACAAATGCCTTCATTTCATCTTTTAAACGTTCTTGATTGTGAAATCTGTGGATGAGGGCAACCTGTAAATAAATGATGAATAGAAGATTGGCAGCAATATCTATGTCTAGAAAGGATATCCAGGACAAGGAAGCTGTGCAGCTTTAATGACTTTAGGGGCCTCACGAGCAGTGTCCTTGAGGCAGCAAATCAATTATCTGAATGGCTAGTATAGCTATTCTTTGCTTCATTCCTGGAGGCAGATGTATTTTCTTTCAGCCAAAAGACAATGGATTAAAGGTAAAAGGTAAAGGTTCCCCTTGCACATACGTGCTAGTCATTTCCGGCTTTAGGGGATAGTGCTCATCTCCGTTACAAAGCAGAAGAGCCAGTTCTGTCCGGAGACATCTCTGTGGTCATGTGGCTGGCATGCCTAAACGCCAAAGGTGCACAGAGCGCTGTCACCTTCCCACCAAAGTGGTCCCTATTTTTCCACTTGCATTTTTACATGCTTTTGAACTGCTAGGTTGGTAGAAGCTGGGACAAGTAACCAGAGCTCACTCCATTACACAGCGCTAGGTATTCGAACTGCTGAACTGCCGATCTTTCTGATCGACAAGCTCAGCGTCTTAGCCACTGAGCCATCACGTCCCCTGAGAAAAGATTAGGCACAGACTTTTGGGCTATGTATTACCATCTCTACTACAAACCACCCTTGATGGTTGAGGGAACCTCTGAAGTGATACCTGAGGCAAACGCTGACCTTAGAAGTCTGCATCTTCTGGCATCTATTAAGCTTCTTCTTCTTTTTTTTTTTTTGCTAATAATTTTTTTTTATTGCTTTTCAAGGACAATACACAAACAAACAAAACATAAAAACATAAAACATCTTTTCTGAAAGTTGCTTGATCCCGGGTTAAAACTCTTTGTACAGACACAAATTCAAAAATCATATTCATTTTATATACCATTCCACATCTTATTACCATTTTCAATTTTCTATATAGCTTCTCCCCTCTTTTAACTTCCTTAGTTTTATTTTATTTATCTCATCTCAGTTCAAATCATAATACTTATCATTCTTTGTCTGTTCTATTTCCAGCTATCCATTCATCTTTTCTCTTTGAACAAAACTTCTCCTGTACACTGATTGGAGTATGACGCCTTTAACTCTTTCCCCTAACTTAATAATACTTAATATAACACATAACTTGTATTGGGATTCTGTTTAGTACATTCTAAAATTACACAATGTATTTTATAAGAAAAAACAACAACAAAGGAACAAATTTATAGGTATATAATGTAGTTAAGACCACTATCAATGCCATTAAAAAACTATTCATACATATTAATACTCATTTATATCTTAAGCATTTTATTCTAAATACACATATAAAAACACAATCTTATGTACCTTACAGAATCCCTTTTTCAATTAAATTTACCCATTGTCTCTAAATGAATTTTGTTTCTTTAAATCTTGCTTCCCACCATTGAGGCTTCTCATCCCTTCCTTTCTCCCTTGCTTATTCTTCTCCTTGCCCTTTTTACCCCTTTGTCTCTCCACCTCCCTTTTCTTCTTCTGCTTTCCCCCTTTCTGTTGTTTTCTAACCTTGTATCCACCTTTCACCTCATTTTTTCTCTTTTTGGTTGTTTTTTCAAGTCTTAAAGTCCCCTTTTTCTTTTCCTCTTTCTCCTCCTCCCTGAATAGAATCACTTGTTCATCAAAGATGGCTTCTTCTTTATCCCAATCGTCCTGCTGCGCAGTCAGTTTTCCATAAGTACATATCGCCATTTCTAGAAATTGAAAAAGAGTGCCCAAAGTATCTTTCCCTTCTTGTTCTTCTTTTTTGTATTTTTGATATTCAATTTTTAGTTCATCCACAAGCGATGCCATTGTAAAGAGAAATTTTTTTTCCAAAACAACCACCCAAGTGCTTTTAATCAAAAATAATTCCCAAGAGTTCCAAAGTCACCAAACAATCCAAATAAACTATTTCTTTTAGCCCTTTTTTCTTTCTTCCATTTCTCTTTCTGAGGTTGCTGTTTAATCACAAAGTTCCAATTAAGATATATCTTTTAGAAGTCTTATTAATATTCAATAGCTCTTTAAAATTCTAGGCAATCTCCTCCTTGTTTTCAAATTCTACTCCAATTTTTTTTCCTCTCCCTTCCCACTTACTGCAAAAAAGATTTTTCTTTAAATGTTCAGAAATCCATATCCCTTTAGCATTTAATTACCTCCAATGCGGGTTTTCCAATTTCTCTTAAAGTTCTATCGCTGTCACGTTCGGAAGGAGAGTGAAAAGAAAAAAAGCTTTTCCTTTAACTTCCATTTGCCGCTTAGCACACTCTGGAAACGATGTATCTTTAGTAAGTTTTAAGTTCCAGGTTACTTTCACTGTTACTTTGTCCCGGTCAGCAAAGATCACTTTCATTTCTTCACAGCTCCTCCTGCACTTTCTTTTTCCGGCTGAGCTCTTCTATGTGGCGGCCATTCCTGACCGCCGCTCAGCTGCCTTTGGAAAAGGGGGTTTAGCCGGCTAAGGAAGAGGGGTGCGATATCTCTCGACCCTGCCAGAGCCCCCCTGTCTTCGCCACCTTCTACGGAGGTGGCTTAGCCCTGAAGCCGGATGGCTCGGGGCACTCGGGCAGTGAACACAGGCAGAAACCGCGTACAGTCGCAGATTCCTGCCTGCTCCGAAGCGCTGCAGACCGGAAGGATCTATTAAGCTTCTTAAGGCAGAGTTCACCAACCTTTTTAACTTTGCAGACAGGAGGGTGGGGGAGAAGGGGTGTTTCCACACCCACCATTTGCAGAAATGGAGCTTCCTAGGCGAGCATGAGAGCCCACCATTCACACAAATGGAGCTTTGAGCACTTGCCCACTCGCCCTTCACTTTCGCAGCCTAGTTCCAAACAGGCCACAGCCTGATATTGGGTCGCAGCCCAGGGGTTGGGGGGCTCCTGTCCTAAGAGACCTCCCAATGCTTGCCCCTGAAAAACTACCACTGGGGCCGACTGCATTTTATATTCTTTCTCTTGAGGACAGCAGATCTATCTACCAAAGAGAGCCCATGTCTTATGACTTTCTCCATGCCTATTGAAGTGTTTCAGGTCCTTGTTTGGTGTCCTTTGGATTCCAGTGTGTATTATTCCTGAGGGAATTGTGGGGAAAAGGCCGTTATTCCAACCAGGCCATTAATTCAGCAACTCATTCCAGAGGACTCCAAAGTAGCATTCACCACAGGTGGCTGTCCAGCCCTGTTAACATATTTTTAGCCAAAGGAAGCCACTTCCTCCCAAATCAACACCGAAGTACTGATAATCTCATCTAACCTCATCTTTCTTCGGCCAAAAGACTTAATGTTCATAGAATAGAATAGAATAGAATAGAATAGAATAGAATAGAATAGAATAGAATAGAATGGAATGGAATGGAATGGAATGGAATGGAATGGAATGGAATAGAATGGAATAGAATAGAATAGAATAGAATAGAATAGAATAGAATAGAATAGAATAGAATAGAATAGAATAGAATTCTTTACTGGCCATGTGTGATTGGACACACAAGGAATTTGTCTTTGATGCATATGCTCTCAGAATAAGATACATAAGAAGAAGAAGAAGATACAACACTTAGTGATAGTCATAGATTACTATAAGCAATCAAAACATACTAGGAAAATAAATAAAACAATATAATTTGTAAAGATACAAGCAACACAGTTACAGTCATAAGTGGGAAGAGATAGGTAACAGGAAGGATGAGAAGAAGAATAGTAATGCAGTCTTACTAAGATTCATCTGGACATGAAATATCCGACACAGAAGTCATACCTCTTACATAAAAGTAAGCCAATTATACAAGCATAGAATCCACCACCCCAGTCCTTCTTCCACTCTTGCAGTCCCCTTTTAAGATTTCTGGTTGCTTAAAATCCATCAAAGCTTTAAATCAAAGAGCGGAAACTATTTAGAGAAAACAATAGATTGGCGTGGGCTTTGCTGTAGCCCTACCTCCTCTGGGTTTCAGGCACATTGTCATGCCCCTGGTGGAGTCCGATTCTGAGGAAGAGGAGGAACAGCCAACAGGGAGTGGGAGTGTGGCTCCTGAGGTGGTGGAGGAGGCTGGGGAAGGGCAGAGGCCGGTTGAGCAGTCAGAGAAGGATCCAGGCCCATCCCTATCCATCCTAGGTCACGCAGGGAGCAGAGGATCAGGGAAAAGCGAGGTCTACTCAAGAGGAGATTACCATGATCCTCCTCGTGGCTTGCAGGTGGGAGCTGTGTATATAACTTTGCAACTGCGCAGTTAGGATTGCTGAAGTCAATTAGTGTTTACCTTGAAAGAGGCTTATCTTTGCTGGCATTCTTCCCATGGACTTTTCTCGGTTATTTTCCTGGAGTTTATAATTAGTTATCTTGGCTTGCTTCGGAACTCTCATCAATGCGGTTTGTTTTGATTTTCTGTTTGCCTCATTATTTACTTTTGTGATTTTAAACTGTGCCTAATAAAACAGTGAAGTTGAAGGCTTTACTGGACTTTAATATATGTTTTGGGTTTTGGGTTATTTTGAGAGATTACGGGTCATCACACACATCCATTTTCTCCCTTGTCCTGCCCACACGCTATCATCCGTTGGCAATATTAGATAGAGAAAATGAACAATTGATGGAGGAGACAAAATGGGGGGAGATTTCTGCTTCCCATTTTTCATAAACATGGCACGCCAGTTAAGAAGCTTTTTCCAGATCTTTGTGAGAGCGCTTGCAGTCCAAAGGATTCCTACCTTTGATGATGGAAGCTCCGTTAAAGCAACAGCAGTAATGCAGGTAGTCCTCAACTTACAACAGTTTTTTTAGTGACTGTTCACAACAGCACTGAACAAAGTGACTCATAACCATATTTCACACTCATGACCGTTGCAGCAGCCCCCATGGTCACGTGATCAAAATTCAGATGTTTGGCAACTGACTCATATTTATGATGGTTGCGGTTTCCCAGAGTCATGTGATCACCTTTTGCGACCTTCTGACAAGCAAAGTCAATAGGGAAGCCAGGATTCATTTAATAATTGCATTATTAATTTAATAACTGCAATGACTCACTTAACAACTGTGGCAAGAAAGGCCATGCAATGGAACAAAACTCACTTAACAAATGTCTCACTTAGCAACAGAAGTTTTGGGCTCAGTTGTGGATGTTGACCTCAGCGTTGGTGGGGCACTTCGTATCGGGGTCAACGCAGGCAGCACCATATCCGGGTGTGCAACAAAAGTACTTCCTAACAGCAAGCCCCGCCCCACCATTCCCCCCCATTTCGCATGTTTTAATATAGGCTTTAATTTGGGGGGAGGGGCTTAATTTCATTTCATGCCTATAAAACATGCTGGGACTTCCTATTGGGGGAGGCCGTATTGTTGGAGAAACAGGGTAGTTTTTTTTTTTTAAAGAAACCTCTTCTTCCTTCAACGTTCAACACTGTTTCATAAGAAAGAACTTTACTATCCTGATTAGCAATATTAATCCATTTTCAGTATTCAACAGGTATGATAAGTGTTTTGGGTTCAAAAGTCTTTTCACTTTTGCCAAAGTCTCCCGATACTCCTCCACTCCAACTCCCACGTGTTTTTCTGAGATTGTTTTAGATGTTTCTCAGCCTTCAAGAACAGCTTTTCACAGGCCTGCAAAGGAGGTGGGAAAGTTCTCCTTGACGTAGGATACAAGCCTTTTTGCTGCTATTAATTCAAGTCTTATTAAGGAAACCCGAGAGATTTTTCATTCTCGTAGTATTCAGAGAGCAAACATTTCTTTCTCTGTAGATCTCCTCCGAACTTGCTGGTTGCCTTGGATTTCTTTCTTTCCTCTTCTTTTTTTTTTTTGTAATTCAATATAATAAAACTGAGCTGGATGAATGTAATATTTCCCAATTTTTAAAGAAATCCCTTATGCACAAAGGAAGGTTAAGTCAGGACAATTACAGGCAAGTGAAACTTACTTCCAAGCAAGGCATTTAGGAAGATAATAATTCTTGGAAGGCCAAAGTCTACTGAAGCTTCCATTTCTGCATGAATCATGCTCCATCAGAGCACTTGAGTTCCATTTCCCATTTCTATTGGAAAAAAAAATTATCTTGTGGAGATCAAGCACCTTCAACTGCCTTTCTTTCTTTTCTTTCATTCTGTTCAATGTCTGATTCTTTGAAGACAGCTTCCCTATGGTTTTCTTGCCAAGGTTTTTTCAGAAGTGGTTTGCTATTGCCTCCTTCCTAGGGCTGAGAGAAAGTGACCGGCCCAAGGCCACCCAGCTGGCTTTGTGTCTAAGACAGGACTAGAACTCACTGTTTCCTGGTTTCTAGTCAGAGGTGGTATTCAGCAGGTTCTGACCAGATCTGGAGAACCGGTAGAGGAAATTTTGAGTAGTTTGGAGAACCGGCAAATACCACCTCTTGACTGGAGATTTTACAGTATCCTTCCCCTGCTAGTCCCATCAAGCCATGCCCAGAGAACTGGTAGTAAAAAAAATTGAATTCCACCACTGTTTCTAGCCTGATGCCTTAACCATTACAGCAAACTGGCTCTCTACCTTTCATCTGTAACTTCACATTTATAATCTTTCAAGAGAATCTATTTCCCTTCAGGATTTTTGGATCTAAGACTTCAGCTTTATTATTTATTACTGAAGAGCTTAAACAAAATATCAGTCCACCCTCAAAGTTCAAAGCTAATGCTTCAGAACTGGCAGAGCTGGGCTTTATGCTAATATGCATCTTAAACTATAAACTCACAAAGGAATTGTAAATACTTCGAATCCATGTATCTTGAATGTCAATATTGCATTTACAAAAGGTTTGGCGATGTTTTCAAATATTATTTTTTGCTACGCACATACCAGAAAGGATGCATTAAATTCAATCATGCATTTTGTATCAGAAATACTCCAATAAGTCGTAACACCTAAGCTGAACTTGGCTTTTCTTGAAAAAAGCTAAGCACAAAGAAATCCGATTAGTTCTTGGATAGGACAGAACCAAGAAATTCCAGGACTGTAGGACAGAGTGGGAAGTCCAAAAAACATCCTGACAAAAAGCAAGGTCAATACACTTTTGTAATATTGCCAAGAAAACCTGCATAAATGTAGACATCAGGAGTCAAACTCAAGGAACTCTATATCTTTACACTAGAAACAGTTTTTATAAAAGAGGATTACAAATTCCTCTCTAGAATGCATTTCCCTCATTCCCGTTTCTGACTCCTCGATCTTTTTCTGCCATTAGGGGAAAATAGTAATCTAAACGCTTGTCTCATTCTTTCCAATTCCTGTTCCCAACTCTAACTTTCAGGATAGGGCCGTATTTTGGAAATTGTTTAAATGATAACTGGAGTGTTTTTGAACACATTTTGTCATGTTTTACATATTTGCAAGTTTGCATTCCTTTCATTTCCAACTTCCCGATTCTTGATTTGCTAAGCACAGTAGCACTTACTACTTTCTGTTTTTGTGAGATGTTGGCTGCGTGCTATGCAACTAGATCTAAGAAAAGGTGCAGCAGGTGGGTAGCACTACCAATCTGATTGGATGCCTCTTGAGAGTTTAGAAAATCAATGGTTTTTTTTACACTACCGGTTCTGCGGGTGTGGTTTGGTGGGCGTGGCATGGCTTGATGGGTGTGGTGTGGCTTGGTGGGCGTGGCAGGGGAAGGATACTGCAAAATCTCCATTTCCACCCCACCCCACCTCAGGGGAAGGTTACTATTAAAATCCCCATTCCCTCCCCACCCCACTAACCTGCTTTTCAGATCCGTTCTCCTGTGCAGGGCAACAAAAGAAGACCCAGCTGATCAGCTGGGACTCGGGAGGCAGAGAATAGATGAGGGCGGGGCCAGTCAGAGGTGGTATTTACCGGTTCTCCGAACTACTCAAAATTTTCACTACCAGTTCTTCAGAACCTGTAACTGGCTGAATACCACCTCTGACTTACATGCATCCCCAGAAGAACTGAGAACTTGTGGGAAGAAGATCCTTCCAAGTGAACATTTGTAAGTTCCCCAAATGCGGTCAATTGCCTTCTCCTTTTTCCCTCACCTAATATAACTGCTTATCTGTAATAACAAAATAATTCAAAAGCAAAAAAGAAAAAAGAAAACACAGTGATTAAAAACACTTGCACATTCTGTGATATTTACAAACGTTCTGTATTTTAGAGAGCAACTTTGGGCCCATCAAGCTGGGTTCAATTTCTTGTGTCTGTATGGAAAAATGCTTGCCGCCTTGATGGTCCTAGTACTATCTCATCACTCTTTCACTGGATTCAGGTCTAAAGGTGACATTTGAAGCTCCCATTGACTCCTGGGTGCATGGACAATTATTGTGTCATTATGTGTAGAATTTGTTAAAAAGTGATAGGTTAAATTCTGCAGTAGGCTCCAGCAAGGAAGTCAGACTTTATAGCTCTAGGTCATGAATTTTAAAACTTGGCAGTGATTATTACTGTACGCTAGATCTGAGCCATTGGCCTGGAAAAGAGCCATATTATTTATATGAAACCATTCAAAATCCCCGAGAAGCCTTCTTTAAATTATCGTCCAGTAGAGATTCCATTACAGATCATCATGGTAAGTAGTGGTGGGTTTCCAAATTTTTTCCTATCGGTTCTATGCGCTTCGCGCTGTGCAAAGGTAGGAAAAGGGCAAACAGCCCCACCGCGCAAATCAACTGAGCTTCGCGCATGTGCAGGGCTGCAATAACAACCTCTTTCAACACCGCTGAACTGCCTGAATTGTTTCTTAGCAGTCAGTATAGGAGAGGTAAAGGCTGGGGTGGGTGAGCAGGGCAAGTCAGAGGTGGTATTTGCCGGTTCTCTGAACTGGTCAAAATTTCTACTACAGATATGCCTGAACCGGTCCGAACCAGCTGAATACCACCTCTGATGGTAAGCAAAAACAGATATGCTCACTACCTTCACACAAAGCAGCTCTCTTTGCCTCAATCAAGGTGCACAAGCAACATGATTCACTTTGACAAAAGATGCCTGGCATCAACTTGAAGTCTCAGCTAGCCGTTTGAAGAGTAGCTGAGGTTTCTGTGTGCATACAACACCAATAGCAATAGCACTTAGCGGTATATACCACTTCACAGTGCTTTTACAGCCCTCTCTAAGTGGTTTACAGAATCAGCCTATTACATCCAACAATCTGGGTCCTCCTTTTACCCACCTCAAAAGGATGGAAGGCTGAGTCAACCTTGAGCCTGGTGAGATTCGATCTGCCAAATTGCAGGCAGCTGGCAGTCAGCAGAAGCAGTCTGCACTACAGAAGCAGCAATGCAAGTAGAAATAGCTGGAAGAGACTCGTGAGGCAGTTCTATAGCTGAGCTACCAGGAGTTTTTGAGGGAGGGGGGGAATAATATTTGTAGCTCAAGGATGAATTATGGAGTTCTTGGTCCTCTCTGAGCTTTGTTGTTTTGTTGCAGGTGTTTCAATACCCAACTAGGTAACATCATCAGTGCTAGAGGAGAGGGAAGTTGGTCTCTGTTTATGTATAAGCGGCTTGCCTTTCAATGTGGTGGAAGTGTTGTGTTGTGGAAGTGTTCTTGGTGGTTCCTTGATTAGGCTGAGGTTTACTGTTCGATTGTTTGCCTGTGTTGGTAGTTCCTTGATTGGAATATTGTTTTTACTGCTTGATTGTTGGTCCGGTGTTAATCAGAGATATTATTGGAGGAATGGGGAGAATGCTACTGATGCCATGTTTGGCTTTACTTCTCCTCACGCCTATCTTTTTAGTGGCTGACAATGTAATCTACATTACTGCTCAACTGAGGCAAATTATACTGTGCTTCTCATATTCAAAGCAACTGAAAACATGCTCCATTTAGGATTACAGTGAGGAAAGAGATTCATACATGGGCTCATTCACACAACAAGCCCAAAGCCAGCTCCTATAATCAGAATCCGCACCTTGCTCCCCAAGACATGGAAGGCCACAGGCAGGGGTGGGATTCTACCAGTTCGCACCTATTCGCTAGAACCGGTTGTTAGAGGAAATTACTGGCCTAATCCTGTAAGGAAGGCAGGAAGGAAACATTCTGGTGTTCCTTACAGCAGGGGTCCCCTAACCGCCGGTCCGCGGACCGGTACCGGGCCTGGAACAAGCCTTACCGGGCCGCTGGTTGCTGGGCGCCGCCATCTTTTTGGTAAAAAAGCAATTTTTCGTCAAAAAGATGAGGGCGCTAGCGCTTCGGTCAGCTTTTCCGGTAGAAAGCCATTTCTACCCGAAAAGCTCACCGAAGCGCTGCGCCGCCATTTATTTGACGAAAATCACTTCCGTGATGTCACCGAAGTGATTTTTCGTCAAAAAGATGGCGGCGCCAGCTGACGCCGGAACCGGGCCGCGGCGTCGAAAAGGTTGGGGATCCCTGCCTTACAGAAACTGCCTCTCCGTTAACCCTTATTACATTCTTGACAGGACTAGACTTCCTGTCTCAGGAACGTCTCTAGAGGTTTTTTTCCCTCCTTTGCTGGTACTTTGCTTGTGTGGAGTGACCATTCAAAGTTGCAATGGCACTGAAAAAAGTGACTTATGACCATTTTTCACACTTATGACTGTTGCAGCATCCCCACAGTCTTGAGAGGCCAGGTGAGGAGATGCGTGCCTCGATGTGAGTGATGTTGAGTTGGCCACGCCCAGCCAATAACATGACCACCAAGCCACGTCCACCCAGTCACATGACCATCAAACCACGCCCACCAACTAAACCACATCCACCAACTAAACCACGCCCACAGAACTGGTTGTTAAAAATTTTGAATCCCACCCCTGGTCACAGGTGATGCCTCTGGAAGGATGGTGATTTTTATTTATTTAAAAACATTTATACAGCTGTCCATCTTAAGTCAAATTCTGGGTGGGTCCCCATCAACAATAAAATACCAATAAAAACACCATAATACATAAATGTAAAAAAAACCACCCAAACACATTGCAAACTTGGCAACAAATTTAGTGTGATGACCCGGAGTGTAATACAAATGTAATAAAATCCAAAACATAAATAAATGTCCTTTAATGCCTCCAACTTGGCCCCACTGTTCAATAATTCTCAGTTGGAGATAAAACGTACTCAAAAGTAGTCTTCAAAAGAAAGCAATGCAGTCCGAACTTAATGAGCAGATAGAGGTGAAATAAAAAACCAAACAAACTACAATGATGAAATTTCCACAATGGACCAGGATAAGTAATTACAAAATTCAAGGAGATAGCAAGGCACAGTCTGTTGGAAGGACGCCAACCAAGATAAATTCAGCTCAAAATAAAACACATTTTGCTTCTGGCAACATTGTGTTTTAACCGTCTCTCTTATATACTGGTCTCCCCAGCTGCAACCAATGAGGAGGATCATGGCTGCTTCCTCTCTCATAAACAAAGCTGTTTTCTTCTCCGTTCCTCCCTGCGTGTCCTAGGATGGATAGGGGGTGGGCCTGGTTCTTCCTCTGACTGCCCAGCCGGCCTCTGCCCTTCCCCAGCCTCCTCCACAAACTCCAGAGCCACACCTCCACTCCCTGTCGGCTGTTCCTCCTCTCCCTCAGAGTCCGACTCTGCCAAGGGCATGACAGTTAGCCTTCCAGCTTCCCTGTGAAACCCTCTCATCCACCTCACCCTATTCAGCACTGTGGGGAAATAGCCAGATCTTAAGTGCTTTTCAGAAGGCGTGGAGGGGTTTGCTGAACTTCAAGGGAAGGGTGTTCCACAGGGCAGGGGCTGCCATGGAAAAGGCATGCTTCCTAGATCCTATAATAGCATTCGCACTGAATGCTTTCTGAATGCACTGCATTAATAAAATGACAGAAAAGTCGTTATTCTTGTTCCTCCCTCCCTCCCCCCCCCTTGAGGTAATGACTGGAGAAGGAGGGTCCTGTCTAAATGACAGTCCAGAGCTTTATAATCTCATTTTGACATGCACCTCCCCTTTTTAGCAATAGCAGTAGCACTTAGACTTGTATACCATTTCATAGAGTTTTGGAAGGATAAAAGGCTGAGTCAACTTTGAGCTGGTCAGGATCAAACTCCAAACTATGGGTAGAGTTTGCCTGCAATACTGCATTCTAACCACTGCGCCCCTGCAGCACCATGGTAAAAAGGGTTACTTTATATTTCCAGGGTTATTTCTTTCCCAAAGCAATCCAACAGGATTTTCTCACAAAATGAAAACGGGATGACAGAAGATTCAGGCCCAGGGCCTAACTTTACTCAATTAGCATTTCAGATCTACGTTTTTGGGAAGTCTTAGCAGATGAACTTGCATTCCTCCAAATGATCACTGAGAGTTCAGCAGTAAAATGTATGGATTGTTTAGTGATACGACTAAGAAAAGGAAAGGAAAGAAGTAGGGGTGGACATGACATAGATTTGGGGAGACGAACCACTTCTATCCTTAATGCCCTTCAGTCCTCAAAACTGTCAAATGTTTTGAGGTTTGGTGACACATTTCCAAGCTTTTTGCAAGGGACGATTGAAAGATTTTAAAGGGCAGAAATTTATTCTATTTATTTGCAGTTTTGCTCCCCCTCTTCTAAAAGGTCTAACCAGAGGTGGTATTCAGCCGGTTCGGACTGGATCTGGCATACCGGTAGCAGAAATTTTGAGTAGTTCAGAGTAGTTTGTTGAACAAACACCAACAATGGCTGAAAATGTTGTTGTCCTAGTCCTTTCCCCTTCCATCCTTCCGAGATCAGTAAAATGAGGACCTAGATTATTGGGGGGAAATAGGCTGGTTCTGTAAACTGCTTAGAGAGGGATGTAAATCTTCTTCCCCAAACCCCAAAAACTTTAACCTTAGACTGTCTACTATTGACCTCACCCCTTTCCTAAGAGGTCTGTAGGGGGCGTGCATAAGCGCATCAACATGCCTACCGTCCCTGTCCTATTGTTTCTCTTATTCTTCTTTTATTTTTCTTATATGTACCCATTTCATGTATTCACAACTATGTATACACTTATACTTATTATCTTGTAAACAATTGGCAAATCAAATAAATAAATAAATAAATAAATAAATCACTGTGAACTGGTATAGAAGCCTAAGTGCTATTGCTACCAGAACACAAACTGCCTGTGGAATCCTAGCAAATATCAGGGTTGGTGGGCAGAAAGAGCTTAAGCAGCTCTCTACTCTTCAAAAACAGATCCATAAAGTAGAATTGGACAAGCAATTCTACCTTAAGAGCCTGAGTTTAAGTTAGCAAACCAAGCAGTGTGTAGCTGTGCCAGCTTTAAGTCATCTGGCAGTGAGGATCAGCCCCCTTCCTTCCCCAAAAAGCAGGGCTTTCAATCTTTCTTCCATCCAGCAACAAACTCCTGTCTGTTTTTCAAAGCATCAGCCCCGAGGCTGAGCCACGGATGCAAGCAGTTGCACTTGGCTACCAGCCTGGGTTTTGCTCAAGAACCAAAGAGAGGGAGAAAATACTGCAGAACAAAAATGAAATGCTGACTCCTAAAGTATTCTTAATTTCTCAAGACATTGCAGAGATTTGGCTTAATATTTTTTTTTCTCCCTCCCTTTCCCCTGAACAAAGACATTGTGTATCCGCACATCTAAAAACCATGATTTCCATCAAGAGAATAGACTTGAGTCAAAACACAGTTTGGTCCGGAATGCATCTCTCTTCCTCGAGGCTGATGGAAGCAGAGGGTAATGAAGTATTTTGTTACATCTTTCAAGAAGAGAGCTGTTTTGTAAGGCTTGTTCCAAGTCTAAATGGCTCCTTAAATTGCAAGAAGCCATGGCTAAACGCTTTAAAAGCTGCCACAGCAAAGTATATTGGCTTACCTTTGGTATTTATTTTTGGATTCTCCTCTTTTGTTTCTTTCCAGAGCACAGGAAATTGTTAAACATTTTGACCCAAAAAAAAACCAACAACACAGGCATCAATTGACAGTTTTAAAAAATGTTCTCCTGGTTGAACATGAGGTATCTCTTTAATAATGATTGATTGTTCTTCTTCTTCTTTGGTGCCTTCAAGTCAACTTGGATTCCCCTTGGCTAATCCCTACAATAATAATTATTGTGAAATAAAGTGTATAACTTCCACTGCAGATGAATATACATAAATAAGAAATACAAAAATAATGCTCAAACAGTAATGCTGTTCAAACTTCAAGTTTTACCAAGATGAACTTAAATCAAAATGATTAGTAAGGTGTTATGCAGCATACAGTGGCATAATTAGGAAAGGAAAGTGTTAGGTTCTGGGCATGGGCGCAAGGAACGGAGACGAGGCAGTGAACGGTGAACTTCAACTCTTTATTAACAATCAGGAACAGAGCAAAACCCTTGGGCAGCAACAGCTCTTTTATAGAGATGGCTGCTGCCCCATTAACCAATGAATTGTGTTGGAGCGTTTAAACTGTGCCCAATGGGAGACGACCCGCTATTAGCCAATCAGATTGCCCAGAAGAGACCAATCATGATTCGCTATTTATGGGCGAATCAGAATTGCAGGATTACGAGCCTGCTTTTCTAGTGAGGTTGTCAAGCTTTATTAAATGCATTTACTTAGTTCATAACACCCCTCCCCCCTAGGTTTCGTTTGAGGGGTGTGGTGACGTATTCATGTAGATACGTAGGTCGTTACACCTGCCTGTTCGATTTGCGCTGTTCCACCGGTTTCTGTCTGCAGTCCGGTTCTGGTGGAACATTTTCTGAGTTGTCTGGCATGAACGGTTCCGCTTCTCCGAGGAAAGACTCAGCGCGGTTATTCCCGTTTTCGCCATTGTTGTCATCCGGGTTGCGTGGGCTTGCCTCCATCGTGGTATTTCTCCGCGGCGAGGCAAACCCCCTTCCTGATTCTTCTTCAGTCAGTGCGTTTCTCTTGAGTAGTTGGGTTGGCGGCTGTTTTTTCCTGATTATGTCATCCGCTATTTCGTTTTCGGCCCCCTCGATATCCCCTCCCTCCCCAGTTTGAGAATCAGGGGAGTCGCGGGAAATGGGTTGCAATCTGGATCGAAGCTGATCTATATGACGTTTCCATACTTTCCCGTCCGTGGTTTGTAGGCGGTAGGATCTGGGGCCGGTGAGTTGGGTTATGGTTGCTGGGACCCACAACGGTTCACCGGAAATTTTTTTAGCAAACACCGAGTCGCCTACCTTGAACTCGCGGCACTTTCCGCTAGATCCAAAAGGTTTCTCTGGCGAGTAGGAAGGGTGTAGGCGGTCGAGGTGGGATCGAAGTCTTCGTCCCATCAACAGTTCGGCTGGAGTCTTATTCGTGACGCTGTGTGGGGTGATGTGTTGGAGTAGAAGTATTCTGTTCAGCTTGTCGTCAATGTCCCCATGCTCCATCTTGTGTAGAGTCTTTTTGACGAATTGGACCATTCGCTCAGCCCTTCCGTTGGCCACAGGGTGCGCCGGCGAAGTTAGTGCATGGCGGATGCCCCGGTCCCCTAGGTATTGTTCAAATGCCAGGGCAGTGAACTGGGGGCCGTTATCAGAAACTAAAACGTCTGGTAACCCATGCGTTGCGAATAGTTTATTTAGTTTGTTAATGACTGAGTTGGTTGTAGTAGTTTTCATTTTGTGGATTTTGAGCCAGTTAGAATAGGCATCCATTGTTAGGAGGAAAGTGTGACCTTTGGTGGGTCCCGCAAAATCAATGTGGATGCGGGACCACGGACCCCGAGGGGTTTCCCACTCGGTTGGCGTTGCTCTTGGTGGGGTACTGCTGACTTCTTGGCACTTTCGACACGTAGTTACCCAGGCTTCGATCTGTTTATCGATGCCCGGCCACCACGCTTAGCTTCGTGCGAACGCCTTCATGCTCACGATGCCTGGATGTCCTTCGTGCAATACTTTTAAAACTGCCTGTTATAGCCTCTCTGGGACAACGACTCTGTCTCCCCATAGAATGCAGCCTTTCTGAGAAAAAAGTTCAGTCTGCCGGTTTTTGAACGGCACGAAGTTGTCGTGGGGTTCGTCGACTGGCCACCCCCATTTGACCCAGCTGAGAACTCGTGCCAGGACAGGATCCCGTTTCATCTCGATGGCGATGTCTCTTGCTGTTAGCGGCGGTGAGTGCAGCGTTTCAATTTGGAGTGTTGTGAGGGTTGGAGCTGGGTCATCGACGGCTTCCGGAAGTGGGGAACGGCTTAAAGCATCAGCGTGGGGAATGGCTTTTCCTGGGCAATGTTGCAGTAGATAATTGTATGCAGCTAGGAACTCTGACCAGCGAGTCATTCTTGGCGACAATATATAGGGGGTCGGCTTGTCTCCCGCTATAATACCGAGCAATGGCTTGTGATCCGTAATTATAGTAAATGCTCGTCCATACACATATTCGTGAAAATGCTTTACGGCCGATACCACAGCAAGAGCCTCTTTATTGAGTTGGCTATAGCTCCTTTTAGCCCTTGATAATGTCCTTGAAAAAAACGCAATAGGTGCCTCATTTCCGTTTGGTAACACATGACTTAAAATGGCTCCTACTCCAAACGGTGATGCGTCGCATGTAATGGTTAAAGGCAAAGTCTCGTTATACTGCATTAATACCGCGTCGGAGGTTAATAAGTCTTTCACTTGTCGGAATGCGTGTTCCTCTCGGTGTCCCCAGACCCAGGCAGCTCTTTTGTCGAGAAGTCTATGTAGGGGCTCAGCTACGGTCGCCTTCTGGGGCAAGAAGATGTTGTAAAAATTAATGAGTCCCAGGAAGGCTTGGAGGTCCGTCTTATTCTTAGGTCTTGGGGCATTTTTGATTGCTTTTAGCTTGTTATCTGTGGGGTGGATTCCCTGTCTATCGAGAAGGTATCCAAGGAATTCTACTCTCTCGGTACACAGTTGACATTTATTTTTTTTAACCTTCAGGCCGGCGTCTTTGAATTTTTGGAGAACCATTCTGAGATGCCTTTCTAATACTTCTTTGTTAGGGGCAGCAATTAAAACGTCATCAAAATACGGCACGACCCCTTTGATACCTTGTAAAAGTCTCTCCATCAGACTTTGGAAAATCCCCGGGGCTACACTCACTCCGAATTGGAGTCTATTGCACTTAAAGTCACCTCTGTGCGTGACGATAGTTTGTGCTTCCGCGGTTTTCGCATCTACGGGTAATTGTTGATACGCCTGCGCTAAATCCAGTTTTGCAAATATTTTCCCGCCACCCAGGGAGTGGAGAAGGTGTTGAACCACCGGCACCGGGTAAACGCTTTGTTGAAGTGCGTGGTTCAGGGTGGCCCGGTAATCCCCACAAATTCTTAACGATCCATCCGATTTGATGGGTGTTACTATTGGGGTTTCCCAACGGGCATGGTCAATAGGTTCTAAAACACCCTGGGCTATTAATTTATCGAGCTGTTCGTCGATCTTTGGCTTTAGTGCGAAAGGCACCCGACGAGGCTTAAGGCGAATGGGGCCTACTTCAGGGTTGAGGTTAAACGATATCGGGGTCCCCTTGTACTTGCCTAGCTTCTCTGTAAAAACGTCCTGGAACTCCTGGACGAGGGCCTCTTCCCAGTCATCACTTCCAGCTTGGTGAATGCCGGCTACTTCGATCCCGAGTGGAGCGAACCATTGAAGGCCTAACAAGCTAGGTCGGTCGCGATCGACGACGGTCAGCGGTAGTGATGCGGTACAATTTTTGAATGATACTTGGACTTGGCTGAAACCGACAACTGGGATTCTGTTTCCCTGGTAATCTTTGAGTATAATTTTTTGGGCGTTGAGGTTCTGACGACGGATGGCAGGGATTAGCTGTTTGAGGGTCTTCCAGGAAACCATTGAGAGAGACGACCCCGAGTCGACTTCCATCACGCAAGGTTGGTTCTCGATGGCGACCCTCACTCGGATCTTTCTTGCATCTAAGGATGAAGCGTGGCCGATGGTAATGGTTTGGTGTGCCTCTTCTCGTCTCGTTGAAGTGGCAAGTGCTTTATTTCTGCAGGAGTGGTTGTTCCATTGGTGGTTCAGGCGATCCCGACTCACAGGAAGATTTCCTGTGGTCTGGTGGTAGTTATTCTCCCTCCGGATTGGACTGGAACCTTGCTTGCTTCTACAAACCTTTGCGATGTGGCCTCTCTTTCCACAGGAACGGCAGAGCGCGTCGAGGAATTTGCAATCTGATCGCGAGTGGTTTGCCCCGCAACCAGCGCATTGGCGCGGGAATCTTTGGTTCCGTTGTTCTTGTTGGTCGCGTTCGGACCGGAGCCGGTTGACCTCTTCCTCTTCACTATCTGATGGGGATTCAAGGTCCTCATGGTGTGCCGTTGTTGAGTGCCTCTCTGGACGAGGCAAGGTATAATTTACGAGTTGACGGAGCGGTGCGTTGGTGCGGCGCATTCGAGCGGCCGACTTCCTGGTTGCTTCTGCTGCAGTAGCGTCTGCGATGGCATCTGCAAGATCAATGTCCCCTTTGGCCATGATCTTGCTCTGCGCCGTGTAGTCATCTAATCCCAGAACTATGCGGTCTCGCATGGCTTCTTCGAGGTTTGAAAACCCGCAGAGGCCACCCAGGTTCCGGAGGTCAGCGATGAAATCTGCAATGCTCTCGCCTTTCCGTTGGTCCCTCTGGTAAAACTCGTGTCTTCGGACAAGTGTTGGCACTGCGGGTGCATAGTGGGCCCGTAGAATGGGCGCGAGGGTGTCCCAATCCATGGATTTTACCTCAGCCGGTTTTGCAAGTGCTTTCGCGATCTTAAACACAGCAGGCCCACAATGGGTTAGAAATACTGCTCGCTTCTTGCCAGTCGTAGCGTCCTTTAAATTGTTGGTCTCCAGGAACATCTGGAACCGGTCCATATACGAGTCCCAGTCTTCGTGTGCCGGGTCAAATGGAGCGGGTGCTATGGCGCCGCTGGCCATGTTGCTGTTGTAGATGCGCCTTCAGCCACGTGCTCTGTTTGGTGCTCTGTAAGTGTTCAGTCAGCTCTGATGTCTCCGCATCCCACCCTCGTCGCCAGTGTTAAGTTCTGAGCATGGGCGCAAGGAACGGAGACGAGGCAGTGAACGGTGAACTTCAACTCTTTATTAACAATCAGGAACAGAGCAAAACCCTTGGGCAGCAACAGCTCTTTTATAGAGATGGCTGCTGCCCCATTAACCAATGAATTGCGTTGGAGCGTTTAAACGGTGCCCAATGGGAGACGACCCGCTATTAGCCAATCAGATTGCCCAGAAGAGACCAATCATGATTCGCTATTTATGGGCCAATCAGAATTGCAGGATTACGAGCCTGCTTTTCTAGTGAGGTTGTCAAGCTTTATTAAATGCATTTACTTAGTTCATAACAGAAAGGAAGGAATTATGTAAAGAGAAAGATGTATATTACAAGGTAAAACAGCACAGTGTAATGTTCAGTCATATATTTTATTTCAAAGAATATAAAATTATCTTAGAGAGTGATGCAGTGGCCAAGAGGGGGAGCTCTTGCCTCACAATCAGGGGTGTGTGAGTTCTATCCGAGGTAGAGGCAGATATTTCTCTTTCTGGGCATATTGAGAATATATCTGCTGAATATAACTTCTCATTGGCAACAGAAAGGGCATCCAGCCAGTAAACAGCCAGCTCCATTCAGTTACCCAGACTCCACCCCGCAAGGGATTATGGGGTCATTAAAAGGAAGGTGATGAATATAAAATTATCTTAGAACTGGGTTTGTGCTTCTTGGAAAAACTCACCAGTATGTGAATCAAACCTTGATTTTTAAACCCCTTTAAACCCGAGACACACAGAGCAAGTAAAAGAGAACAGGTAAGAATTAGCACTGTAGGAACGTAGTAGTTACAAGAATGGCATGATTTTTGTCCATTTGTCCAGCACTATGATGTTAAGATCTGTAAAAGAAGACCCTGCTAGATGCCTGAAACAGGTAGGAAGAAGCACTTGTAGAGGTTTTGAGCTCACAATGCAGCCCTCACGATTATCTGTAGGTAAAAACTTTAGCCCAGGAGTGACCCAAACTTTGAGTGTACAATGGTAATGCTTAGAAATTTTAGGAAAGCTGAGGACTGACAAGCAAGTCGGATAATATCACCTGTTATGTGTAGAACTAGGATTTTGGAGGGACAGTGTATTTTTTAACAATGGCATGGAAATCCGACAGTTGTGCCATTCAAAATACTGAAAAATACACCAGAAGTGTTCAAAAATCACACTCGGGTGTAATTTTAGTGGTCCTATAAAATAGGGTTTACACATCCTCCCCTAGGCTTTAACCCAGTTTTTATACCAAAATAAACTGCTTATTTTTCCTTATCCTTTCTTACAGCAAGCCATCAGACATACTGTTTCCCAATTATAGTACCTAGCCATTAGCAAAAAAAATAAAATAAGGAAGAACAAAATTCAGAGTGGAAAACCAAAGGGTTTAAGGTTAAACACTGATTGCACAGGGAAGAGCTAAGTGGAAGGCTTGAAAGTTTAGTTTAAATTGTTATTTAAAAAAAAAAAACCACCTCCCAGTAATGTTTGTAGAAAGCAACAGCATGCCCATTCAATGTGATGCTGAGTGCACATATGAATATTGCATAGTTTGTTCACATGCCCATCCTTTGTCAATTCTAGGTCCATTGGATGGATCAGAGCACTGTTTCTCAACCTTGGGAATTTTAAGTGGACTTCAACCTCATGCTGGCTGGGGAATTCTGGGAGTTGAAGTCTTAAAATTGGCAAGGTTGAGAAATACTGAAATACAATGTCTATATGTGAATCTGTTGATCCATCAGACATGGAAATTTTTTCCCACCCCCCTAGGATTTAGCATGAGCTAAATTCAAGCAGGCAGAAGCTCTGGAATAATTTGTATTGCCACAAATAAGTTACAAATTAGCTTCAAGGTTCTTGAAAAAGCAACACTAATCTTCATTAGAGGAGTAATGATCATTAATGTGCTGTAACTAGAACGGTCTGCTTCCTTTTCCTGTTGAATCAGGATGATAAATGGAAACTATGTCCACTTTCGGATTGCCACTGCAGTACTAATGGGCACAGTGAATAAAACACACAATCCGAGTGAACGCAGGGAACAAGACCACACAGCAATGATTTCATCACATTGCTCCCTCCCTCCATGCCCTGCCTCCAATTTCCTCCCTCCATCAATTCTCAGAGATGGTCGTGTGGCTTTTACACTGTGTTTGAATAACAGCAATCATGGTTCCAGTTGCTGTTGTGGTTGTTACACTTATTGGATCCAGGTTTCGAATCTGGTAGCCCATTTCATTCTTCACATTGTTTTCAGTAAGGCTCTCCTGGATCTGATGCCCTGTTGTCTTATTTTATTTTTTATAATTGAAAACTATTCAGTGCAATATCATAATCTACATTCATGGGACCTAGCATTATTGTTCCAAAGCCTGTTATTTGCTATTATTCACAGAGGAACAGCTTGCAACCTAGTGTTTTTGACTACGTAAATCTGAATTATGATTTCCCTTCTGTTCTCCAGAATTGTTTTCTTATCATTTTTGTCCTTTATTACTTCATTTTTACTTGCTCCAGTTGCAATAAAGCAGTGGGTGCGTGTATTCCAGATTGAGTTCAGGCTCCCCTCTGATTAGCATAAACTTAAATACGAATCACTAAATAACTTTCAGTCCCCTGAGTGTTTGGGAGACCTAATGGAGTTTATAGTATTAAGAGCTAGTGGAATATAAACTAGCACCAGAATATTCAAGCCCAAACCATTCAAGCAACGTAATCTTGCTATGGGATTTGAGAAGAAAGGGAATTTGTAATGAAAGAACTGCTACTTGCAGGCTCACACAAACTTAGGGCATAAAAAAAAGGGAGTAACAAATATCACACCTATCGCCTATTTTGTCTCGCTGTAAATTGTAGTGCACTCATAAAGTATTTAGACCCCCTTCACTTTTCTTCAATTTTGTTGTGCTGAAGGGTGATTCTACAGTTGTTAAAATTCTTTTTTTTTTTTTAATTTTTAGACATTTCTAAAATTCTGTTTTCACTTTGTCATTATGAGGTACTGAATGCAGGTTAATGAGGAAAAAGTGAGTTTCAATAACTGTAGGATCAGCCTGCAGCATAACAAAAAGTAGAGTGGGTCTGAATACTTTCTGAATGCACTGTGGGATTAAAATGATGGAAAAGTCATTATTGTCATTCCTCCCTCCCTCCCCTCTTGAGGTAATGACTGGAGAAGGAGGGTACTGTCTAAATGACAATCCAGAGCCTTCTAATCTTATCCTGACATGCCCACCCTTTTTAGCAATAGCACTTAAACTTATATACTGCCCCATGGTGCTTTACAGACCTCTGTAAGTGGTTTACAATGTCAGCATATTGCCCCAAACAATCTGGGTTCTCATTTTAGTGACCTCGGAAGGATAGAAGGCTGAGTCAACCTTGAGCCAGTCAGGATCGAACTGCTGGCAGTGGGCAGAGTCAATCTGTAATAGTGCATTCTAACCACTGAGCCACCGTGACTCTTTTGCCATGAGAATCGCAATGAGGAAGGTTTCTTTCAATCCAGCTTGACATCCAGTGACTTCATGGACCATAGGATTCTCTTAGTTACAGTATGGGAGCAGTTTGTTATTGCCTTCTTTCAGATTTCTATCATTTCTACATTAATTGAACTCTGGGTTTAAGAGGTTAACATAAGGGTTCAACTAAAATCTAGAAGAACATTTTATACAGCAAACAGAGTATATTATATTACTTGAAATACAGGTAGTTCTTATTTAGCAACTGCCTCACTTAGGGACTATTTGCAGTTATGACAGTGATGAAAAAGTAATCTTCCAGCCAATCCTCTCATTTATGATCTTCTCAGAACTAAAAAGCAAAGGAAAGCTGAAGTAAACTCATAAGGACAGTCGCAGTTTCAGTTAGTGACTGCTTCACTTAATGACCAAATTGGTCTGAATTGTGGTTGCTAAACAAGCACTCTCTCTAAGGCCCTGCTATTGAAGTTCAAGAAGACTAACAAGACAATCTCATACATGCCAATTGAAAAGTACATCATAAAGCGATGAATGGAAATCTCTGAAGAGTATGCAAAGGACCCCTGCCTTAACTTCCATTTAAAAGTAATGCTGGATCTAAATCTATACCCACCTGGAGAAGGGATCTATCCAATGGATCCTCCTGGAGTTTTCTGAGTATTACATGCGTGGGATTGCACTGCTGGCTTGCAATGAAGGACATTTCAAGATGCTTTTTTTAGAATTTTCTAAAATAATTTCACCTATCGGTAGTTTTCATGACACATAAATCTTCCCCCAGCAAGATCGATGTAGGTTCCCTCCTCCCTTAGCATTTTTCCAAAGCAATTGGCTGGATTACGGTACTAGCACCAGGGGTGGGATGCTACCAGTTCTGCCCAGCTCTATAGAACTGGTAGCTCTGAAGAGCAGCAGACACCAAACCGGTTGTGTGTTTGCTGCTGTTTGGCCCACCTGCTTGCCTGGGCTCTTACTTGTCCTTTATTTCCTGCTTTTTCAACTTCAGCTGCTTTGCGCGGCACAGCTGAGGTTGAAAAAGCAGGGGAAAAGAGGCTTTTCGAATGCTGCATACTACGCGCAGCGCTTTTCAGCTGTCCGGGCAGCACAGCCTAAGATTATTTTACACACGAAACAGGCATGTGCGAAAAATCACCGAACCGATAGTCCCACCCCTGACTAGCACTACTTTTATTTCAGGAATTTCAGCTATTTTTTTGCAGCTCATAAGGCAGACAATTTCCATTGAGTGGAATTTCTGGACCCACACTCCTCTCCTCCCATCTTTGCAATCTTCCCTCTTTCCAATTCCATTTTCATCTGAAACCAAGCAGACCTCTTATTCTACTGTCCCTTTTTCCTGCCCAATAGAGGTTTAATGCCTTAATGATAGACTGCTGTCTCTGTGTCCTTTTTACTAAGTACTAAGTACTTATGAGCCAACAATGGTGCAGTGGTTAGAGTGCAGTATTGCAGGCTACTTCTGCTGACTGCAATTTGGCAGTTCAAATCTCACCAGGCTCAAGGTTGACTCAGTCTTCCATCCTTCCATGGTGGGTAAAATGAGGAGCTAAAATTGTTGGGGGGCTATATGCTGACTCTGTAAACTGGTTAGAGAGGGCTGCAAAGCACTGTAAAATGGTGTATAAGTCTAAGTGCTGTTGCTACTCATTCTCATTCACCTCAACCCCCGCTACTCCTGAAAAGAATTTATGCTTGCAGGCTTACTACTGTGCCATCAAAATCACATTGAAAAGGAAGCCTCTTTGAATGGTGGTTCATTGGCATCTTCCCATAGTTATGGAGAACACTCCCCTGGCCTTTATTCCCTTAGTTTTCTATTGTAAGCTCAATGATTCTAGTAGAGAAAAAGTAGCTGGAAAAACAAGAGTGGGGTAAAGTTAAAGAAGCACGTGCCCTGTCACTAAAAGCCATCTGGAACAAGTAGGGACATAACAGTTTTTTGAGGGGGAACAATCAAATATTTTATGACTTATGTCTAGATGGTTTTGCAAATACTGTATAAAGAACGTATAAACAGCAACGAGTGAATGACATTGGCACAATCAGAACAGCCAATCGGTTCTGTGCAAATGTGGAATTGTAGGGCATAGTAAAATGGTTATATTTTATTTATCAACTGAGCGGGCTACCTCTACTGCAGCTTTAGGTAGCTTACAATGCATAAATCGCTAGGTTTAAAACAACAGCACATCACGAAAAGTCAGGCAGATAACATTACAATTGTTAAAACCCATGTTGGGGAAACAACAAAACCACATTAAATTTCAATAAACAAGTGGAATATCTGGAAGACCTCTTAATGACCTCAATAAAATACAAACAAGAATGGAAGGATTAAGCAACAATCAAGCCTATTTATTTTAAAATATATTCCTCCTGAATTTATGACATTTAAATCTAGGAAGATATTGTTTAAATTGGATAACTAATTTGAATGTCCCACCAACAGTGATTTTCTTGAAAAGATTCCCCTGAGGATTTTAAAAAGCATTTTCTTGGTATTTTGGCAGAAATCTCATGTTGAAAATAAATTGCTGTTGTACTCCCAGTAAACATGCATTTACAATCCCCAATATATTTGATGCATATTCAATTGCCAGTATGAAGCTAACCACATCCCACAAGCTGTCACTTGATTTAAATTTATTCAATGCTTCAATAGCTGCCATTTATGCTTTTGTGGCCTCTCTTCTACTGGCCCATGCTGTGCTTAATTGGTCCTTGTGTCCTGATTATCATGGATAGATGATATTAGAGCAGGAAAGAAGAAAAGAGAATGAAACCTTGGAAGGGTTTCATATGCATTTAAGAAAATGCAGGGAGCTCTCTGACCTATGTTAGAAATGTTGCACAAGAGTTTTAATGAAGTAAACACTTTGAATTCCTTAGAAAAGTGAGTTATGTGTCTCTCCTTTCAAATGCACTAAATAAGAATCAACCATACATTTTCAATCCAATGCGTTCTTATATTATTTTCTTTAGCTACATAAACTCATCATTTCCTTTCTTGATAGCTACTCAAAATCCCAGGATCTCTTATAGGGATTTTGAATGGACTGATAGACTTTATTTGAGGTATAGTTTTTTTAAAAAAAACAACAACACCTAAATGGCATCAGCTTGGGAAGGCCTGCCATGCCAAATGTTACTAGAAAGAACCAGATAGAAAAAAGTTTTAACATGTAAACTGAGAAGATATGCGTCTCCTGGAGTTGATGAATACATGACAATCCCCAGCATCCTTTGTTCCTGGCCATGCTGGCTGGTGTTGCTGGTGTTGCTGATTCAGCAGTATTGATGGAATTACAAGTCGCTCATCCCTGATTCAAAGCAGAATGGGATGACTCGCCATGGCCAACTCGTCACAGCCAATTTGTTGCATCCAAATCACTATGGCCAACTTGCCAGGGGATAACTCACCGCAGGACAATTCAATACTTCAATTTAATTGAAAATTATTTTAAAAATAATTTTAATTTTTGCCATGCACATTTCGTTTCGTCAAGAAATGGAAGATCACCTCGATCGCCACAATCCCCAATGGCTACAAAAACTGGTAGAGTTAGCAGAGATGGCTAAATTGACTGCTCTGATCCAAGACAAAAAAATACAAAAATTCTTTTGTTTCTACTTGGAAACCACTTCTGGATTTTGTGCTTGAGGTGGAAAAAAAATGAAACTTTTGAGTTTGGCCTTTGCCGATTAGAATAGATTTGTTGTTATAGAAATGGCTAGTTTCTATTATTATGAAAAAGTAAAAAGTTGAGGGTAGATTTCTATGCCTTTTTTACTGGACCAAAGGAGTTGGAAGTCAATGCCTTTCTCCCTTCCCCACTATCCACTTCCCTTTTTCCTTTCCTAATTTCCCTAATATTTGCTTTTGCATTCTTTGGTGTGTCATATTATAAATTAATAAAACTATAAAAGTTCACATCTCATTTTGTCTCTCCTTTGGCATCCTTTTTTAATGATTCTATTCCTCCCATTTCTTCGATGTTACTGCAACTCTTGTTCCGCCAGAACTTGTTCCGCGATGAGTTGGGTATAGCAAGTTGGCCATGGCAAGTTGGCTGGGGCCAGTTGGCCACGGTAAATTGTTCTTTGAATCACTCTTTCTTTGAGTCTAAAATACTTTTCCCTCCAAGGCAAAGAGGATGTTTTGTTTTCCATTCTTATTTCTTTGCTAGCAATCTGCACATTTCATTCTTAAGGGGAGTAGATGATCTCCACTGTAATTGAACACAGAATCTATCATGCGTTTTGAATCATTAAATTTTTAAGTGGCACTCTAATAAGACTACTGATTATCCCATTGCTTCATTTTGAAAATCATATTTTCTTCTAATTTGGACATGAACATGGCTACTGAAATTAATGACTCACAATTTGCATACGGAAGGGGTCTTCGTGTTTATTTCCAGTTCACAATATGTCACTCACAAATTTCTCATCAAACTTATATATTCATTTCTTTGGCAGAATGATTCTTAACTGGCCATATTTGCATAAAAGCATGCACACTTATCTAATTAAGCATTATGTTAATGGCATCAAGCATAACATTAGAATTATCAAGGCCTAGAATTACCAAAGCATTTATACAAACTACAATAATTATTTTGCTTCTTATGACACACACAAAAGACTATCCTAAAGAAACAGAATAATTTTGAAACTTTTTAAAAGTAAGGGAACATGTATTTTTGTGACATGTGTTGGCTTGGCAACTGGGAAATAGCCTATTATCTGTCTATCTTGCTCCCACTCAAAGCCTTTCACCATCTATACAGAACAATGTTTTAAAGATAAAATTAGCACCTAGGTATCTACTTCTTACTGAAGGATAGATATGACTAGTACTCCAAATATAATTTTTATTTTGGTGGAAAAACATTCTGCCTCTTAAATGCTTGGTTTCATCTAGTGGTCAAAATATTGGGGGGAAATTGCCCAATATGAATTCTTCACCTCTCTTATTGTTGTATTTTTCCTAGAAACATTAGAAGCCACATCCATCAACATCAGATATGAGAAATCTGTGGTTGAATAAAGGAGAATATTTGTAGCTCAGGGTTGAAATGAGGTGTCCTTGGTGCTCTGTGATGTACGGATGATAGTTTGGGTAATGAAATGTCTGCAGGAAAACAACCAAGCTCAGAGAGCACCAAGGACCCTTCAAATTATGGTTGGCGTGGGCCCTGGCATTTCATTTGCCATCCGCCAACATCTTGAGATCGCACTGCTGAAATTTATTAGCAAAATATTTAATTTTGTCAGTAGAATTTTATTCTTCCCCTCCCCACGAAAACCCCCAAATCAACCACAGTGTGACTAGAACAAAGAAGCCTCTGGAAAGCTTCAGTATCCATGTGCTGTCCCAGCCAGTCTATGGGAACTGGATAGTTACTTAGGAATTATGAGCTGTCCCCTTAAGGGAATGCATCATGGTAAATGTAGTTAAAGGTATCCTGGGAAATGTAGTTCATGTCACCGTGGCCACATCTGTAATCCTGATTGATCACTAAATTGACCCTCGAGGGGTTGGGGGAGGTTTCCCTCATTCTTCCCTGGACTCACTAACTCATAGCAGCTTTTTCTACCGCTACGAGATGGGTTAGGAGATAACCTTCTTTTTACCTGCAAGGCTGATATACAAAGGATTGGTCATTAAAGAAGAACTTCATCACAAATGTGAGTTATGAAGATACCTGATGTAACAATAAATGTACTTTGTTATGGATGTTTTGTGGAATCTATCTATCTGCATCTGCACAGCTACAAATCCACCTCTGTGCAAGAGACAGAAAAAATCCCCTCTGGTTTTCATTTTTATTATGTTCCATCCACCCCTGCCAGAGTTATGCCCTATTACTATTAAATTGGCTGGGACCATTGTAAGACTGGAAATGGGTGTCTTTTGCCTCTGCAAACCTCCTGTTTCCATCTCTACCCTTAACATATCCCCAAAGCCCAAGACATGGACCCTTCCAGTATCCTCATCGTATCCTCCAAAGGTTTCCTGATGCTTTCCAAAAGGCCAGGTGGCTGAACTGCTCCCTTAACGCCTGGAAGTTGGCTACCTCATTTTAAGATTAAGCAAGGTGAGCTAGGTGAACCTGAACTAGGCGAAGGGAGGGCAGAATGCTAGATATTTTCATACTTCTTTGCTGCCATCTGGTGGCCATTGGTATATTTGCAGTCCAGTTCCAGTAAGCCCCATCAAATTATAATGCTAACAGAAAGCTAACATAATAATAGAGTTGGAAGGGTCCTTGGAGGTGTTCTAGTCTGTTCAAGCTGGAGACCCTATATTATTTCAAACAAATGGCTGTCCAGTCTCTTTTTTTAAAGCCTCCAGTTGATGGAGCACCCACAACCTCTGAAGGCAGGCCATTCCACTGGTCAATTGTTTTCATTGTCAAGAAATTTCTCCTTAGTTCTAGGTTGCCTCTCTCCTTAGTTAGTTTCCAACCATTGCCTTCTTGCCTTCTGGTGCATTGGAAAATAGGTTGACCCCCTCTTCTTTGTGTCAGCCCCTTATCTAGCATTGACTTAGTAATAGTATATGATTCTTAGATCGTTTATACTTGACTGGTGCAGTTCTTTAGAGATCCAAGCAAGAATCTCTCTTAGTTCTACCTAACCTCCCATTCACCTCCAGTTAGAGCTTACAAACACTAAGCCCACGTATCGGAGCAGCAAAACTCCAGACGGTTATTAGATGGGAACAAAAGAGGTAGAACTAGTCATTCTTTACTACTACCTAACAGTCATCTGGATATTTTTTTTTTCTTTTGCAGATGTAATACGGTACGTCTAACAACAGAGTTACCTCAGAAATGTGGCATCATGAGATGCAGTAATTAATGTCTCCACCCTCACCATTGCCCACCCAAGTTAAGTATAGAGTACCCATCCAGCTACTAGTTACTTAGTCACATGTGGGTTGAAGGCGCACCTCTTTTGGGAGGAGAGGAACCCTACACAGCTGAAATTTCCCTCTGCTAGGAACAGGCCAAACTCTGTTTGTAGAAGAGTTACTTAGGATTGCATCAACTAAACGGGAAAATACTCTGGTGGGATATCCAGGCACTCTCCTTTACTCCTTAGTGGTCCCTTAGCAACAGCAAATCCAGAATTACATTTCAGCGACACATGAAGTTGTCCTCAAGCTGGAATGTTTTGCAACACATCAAATCATTTGTGGATGATGCCTTCCCAGCTGTAGGTTGAATGCTCCTCTTTCCTACTACTTTCTCCATTTGAGGAGAAGTGCTCCCTAAAAACTGGCTTTTAATTGCCAATGTTAGAACAGGAAACCATAGTATCATCAAGATGACTAGCTGGCGGCCATCTGAAGAGGAAGTGTGCATTAGCTTGGTTGTGTTCATCCTCATCTGGTCATAATTGAGATGCATCTGCTTTCTGTTTGCTATGAGGATACGGGGGGGGAGGGGAGGAGAGAGGGGGAAGAGGGTCTATGTCCTTTTTCTTAAGGTACCAATAGGAAATGCCTGGTTAGCATCTTCCATTAACCGACACTGCTTTCATAAACACAGATTAAGAGACAGTCTATTCCTGTCAGTTCTGATGCCTTTTGGACATGTTTCACTCAAGCAGCAGACCTTGCTTTACTCTTAAATAACAATTAAAGCAGAAAAACTCCCTCCATTCACCCCCCTGCTCCATATGGAAGGTATTGTTTCAATCAGCAAATTAAGCAAATATTGATGCTGTTTTCAAAATTATGACACATGCTGTAAATGAAAGCAACTTGAACATCCAACATTTTATTATCTAGAAAGCCAGTGGATTTGTGGTTTTAGCGAGCATAGAAAATTGATGTCGTTAAGTCTCCTAAAAAATCCTTTTTTTTTTTAACCCTTGCCAACTCCATGCCATGGCTTGGCTCAGTTCAGGGTCACTTTCACTTGTCATAAAGGGAAAAATTTCCTCTTTGGATAAGCAGGGACTAGGCAGATATTGGTAGTGGCTTCGCTGGGCAGAAGAGAAGAAGCAGCCGTCTGTGGTGATAGATGTTTGAAGGCAAGCACGATGGGCTCAATCTGACTGGGGCCATCTTCCTCAGAGATGCTGCCCCAAACTGAGAAGTCCAACAGGACCAGAAGGAGCATACTGCCCCTATTCAGGTCCCTACACAGGTCACCCAAGAGAATAGGTAAAACCACCGCTGCCCTATTCTTGGATCTGAACCCTGACTGAAAAATATCCAAATATTCCACTTCTTCTGGGGTTAGTCCACCATCACTGTTTCAACAACCCTCCATAAAAAGGGCAGACTGGATTATAGACTGGATTATAGTTAATGAAAACTGCTGTATGCAGGGATGGCCTTTTCAGAAGTTATCCTGCCCACAATCTCCATCAAGACTGCTAGTAATTTCCCCTTCTGCGGAGAGGCATTGACAATGCCCCAACATGAAATGTGAGTAAGCAGTCCACTATATTTTGGACCAGTTGTAGATTCTGAATAATCATCCTGGATCCAAGTGGTTACCTCTCTACCTGTTCTCCTAATGGCTAGTACCGCACCTTCTATTTTCATACAATTTAGAAGCCCAAAGGAGTCCCAGATAATACAGAATTAATACAACAAGGAAAATGAAATAAACTATAGAGCAGAGGTATCTCCGTTCCATCTTGATGAATTGTAGTGGTTCTTCAGGATGTCTCTCAAGAGGTTCCCAACCTTCTCTAGAGATTGTGGGCAACAAATCTACAATCCCTTCTATACAAACCACATGCTTTCCCTTCCAGCTTCTCTCTCTCCATGTCACGTTATAAGCAAGTCTACTGGAGGCCTGCCTGATTTAGTTTCTGCCCAGTACTTGCTTTGTTGAATATTATGCACTATATAAGCAATAACAATTTGTCATTCTTCTCTCTATCACCATTAGGATTATAAACTGCAATCAATGATGGGGTGAAAAAACAAATTTGTAGATCCCCGGATTAAAGTACCATTGCTCAAATGAAGTTTCCATGAAGTGGGATTGCCAGGGTGATCAGTTGGAATTCTGTCTCCAGGATCAAAATATTTAGCCTGCCTTTTGTTTCATATTGCAAAATGTTTAGGAAATCATTTCCATATGTGAATATTTTTCTCCAGGAATGTCTTCTGGGAGGAAAATATTTTCCATTTTTTACTGCACAAAAGACCACCATTTATCCTGACCTAATATTGTGAGATACTCCTCAAATGGTGATTTCCCTCCTCTGACCTTCCTCCCTTAGAAATTCTGAGTAGACCGGCGTTTTAAAAGTTTCAATAACAAGTACTTCAAAAGTTCCTGAGCAGTGATGCTGAAATATTTTTCTCCTTTGTCTGTGAATTTGTACATTGTTCATATTACAAAATCGTGCTCTACAAGCCGCAGGCAAACCACTTTGCCATAATAAGAGCCCAAATCCTTCCATAATTTCTAAGTAGATCTTCTTCTTCCCCACTATGTATACCACAGGATGTATCAATTAAACAGTGCTGAGTCTCCAATTACCACAATACCAAAATGGCAGAAAACATTCTGAAATATTTCAAGGCTGTGTTCAATACAAACTGTATTAAATGTCTAATAGTGTTTAAATTTCATACTTTGAGGCCCTCTCTGGTCTAAGTCTTCATCCATTGGCACAGTTGTTTGGCTTGAGGTACAGGATTAATGCAGCACCAGATCCAACCAATGAGGTTCATCCAAGCCCAATCTGTCTTTCATTCATATTTGTGCTTTAAGGAGGAGAAGATCTAATCCAGACTTATAGCAAGAAAGAAAAGTTTAAAGGTTCCCTTCACACATAGGTGCTAGTCGTTTCCAGCTCTAGGGGGCAGTGCTCATCTCCATTACAAAGCCGAAGAGCCAGTGCTGTCCAATGATGTCTCAGTGTGTCATGAGGCTGGCATGACTAAATGCCGAACGTGCATGAAACACTGTTACCTTCCCACCAAAGTTTTTCTACTTGCATTTTTACATGCTTTCGAACTGCTAGGTTGGCAGAAGCTGGGACAAGTAACCAGAGCTCACTCCGTTACGCGGCACTAGGGATTCGAACTGCCGACCTTTCTGATTGACAAGCTCAGAGTCTTAGCCACCCTTGTCCCCTAAATACATAGGAACCATTTTACAGAAATAATTTCCTCAGCAGCATCCATGCAAATGATCTTGGCACAGGGTTACCATCTTTTCAAGCAGCTCAGCCAGTATTTGGAAGATGGTCAATCCATGCTCCCAGGCAAGGGAAGAACATAAGTTTATACAATGAGGGTCTTTAGTTGTGGCAGCACCAGACACCCAGGCTAGGCTGCCAAGGTCCCCTCCAGCACTTTGAGTCTGTATGATAAACCTGCCTTGCCAGAAAGCATGAACGTATGGCACATAATGCAGAAAACAAACGTTTGATTCTGTTGGCAAGGTAGACATGAGAGAGATGTTTGCTGTTCTCCTTTTTCTCCCACTCTTTTTGTTTTTCAAAAAGAAAATCTTCCCTCACCGAAGTGAGCCCTTATGGCTAGGATAGAAAACCTCCTGATTAGTGAGAATTTCAGATCCAAAGAGCCCTTTGGATCTAGTGGATATAAAATGCTGCCATCATGCCTCCCGGTCTTTCAGCACTGCAGAATAAATCTTCCCAAGTCTGAGGATTACCAAAATAAAAAATTAGAAGCTGATTCATGTGGGGATTGGTCTCAGACATCAGACATTTTCCCTTCCAAGCTTGGAGCTTTTTCTCCAGCTTCAAAGCAGGGAACTGAAATACCCTACAGTTCCTGAGATGTCCTTTAGGGACCAAGGAAATACAGGTTTCACATATTGCTTATTTTCTCATTCAAAAAGAAGGAGTTGTGCCATCCATGTGGTGCCCAGGGCAACCGGATGATTCATATAGGCATTTTGAACAATTTAGGTAGCAAGGAAACATCAAATCAGCAGAAGAAAATTGATCTGAGGTAAAATTCCCATCACGTAAGTGGCGTGCATTTCTGCTGGCTAAGTGTTTCTTACCTTTTTGTGGGCACATCCTATAGAACAGGCACACAGAAAAGTAATCCATCTACGGCTTACGATCTTTACAAACTGAATGGCTAATGAGTTTAACACATTCGTTTTTCAAGATAAATTAAACCTGTCAGAGTGACTCGGGCACCTATATAGGGGAAGTTTGGAACATATTTAAGGGGAAATTTACTTGTCAAAACCTGTTAGTTTGTTGAAGTCTGATCAATCCCATGCTTCTTCCTAACTTTACATAAAATGTTGTATTTGGTACATGAAGGTCAGGGCATTCCAAGTGCTGTTGAACAGAAAGGTAGAGAAAAATGGTTAAAATAAGAAACAGCAAAATGCACTAACCTCAAGCTGCAATTACAGAAATTTCTATATAAAATAGAACACATATTTAATGCCAATTCATCTCAGCAGATCTAGGTAGGCTTTTGTGCAGGGAAGCATGCTAAGCCTGTATCACATTTTGAACTATCCCTAGAGGCAACAGATTTTGTGTTTTGTGACATGGCAGTGAACAGTTAGGATTTATAGAGTATTAGTCTATGGTGTTTTTTTTAGTGCCACATGGAATATCTGCTTTAATCCAAAGTATTTTAGTGGGATCTTTGCTG